>NW_019732862.1:530465-533916 GCF_002891405.2 Cryptotermes secundus | reverse complement strand
GCATGCCGATCCGTCTAGCTCGAAATAACACCGTGTGTGGTCTCTTTAGGACTGCTTATATTCAAAGTATTCTTAATATCAAATGGTTATACATTTAAAAGTTACAATAATTGAGCGGGGGTCATATATGACACTTAGCGGTCACTTAATGTGTTTCCTGTGAGGCAGAAACTAGAGTTTCCCATATTGTGTACATAACGTTCAATCGTTCAAAGTTTCATACATATTTTAAGTTAGCTACGTCAAACCTTTCTCACACGACAAAATTTATTCTAGATACGTTACTGATTACTAGGGATCGGACTTTAATGCAAATGCACATTTCTTTCTTGCAACCAGAAAGTATGCTCATTTGGATATAAGTGTGGATTACTTCATTTCTTAAATTTTGGACATGGTTTGATGATGCATATAAAATGCATATTTTGCCTTTTTATGAATAAGCATCATATGTTCAAATATCTATATTTATACTGCATATTTTTTTTTAATTTTTTGTCACATATTTTTTAAATTTATGTTCAAATTTTCACTCATGGTCGTGTATATACAATTTTTCTTTTCCTCGTTAGAATATGTTGCATATTTGACTCAGCATTTCGTTATGATTCATGTTTCTGATGCAATACCCAGGACGGGACTTCCCTGATCCCTCTACTCGTAACTTGCCTCATCCGCGTACCATCAAAGTGGCCGCGAAGAGATTAGTCGGAAGCGTTCACATGTAGCCGCTATCAACGTAATACTATTCAACCGATAAGGGACTTCACTTATTTATTTCCGAAGTCTCCATGATTTGAAAGTAAGTCAGAAAACTAAAATACAGCTGTATCAGCGGGAGTTCGAAGGAGAGATGATAAGTACGGATAACGAAATTCTTTATTGTCGAATGTGTGAGAAAACGGTTGTGAAAAACGCTTTGAAGTGCTTCAGCATTTTAACACTAATATACACAAAGAGAATACTAAAACTAAATCCACGAAAAGTGCTCTTGTTCAAAAATTGCTTAGTGAATTTTCTAATAATAGTTTTTCACAGTTTTCCTCTGATTTATGCGACGCATTTTTAGCGGCAGATATTCCGCTGTGGAAACTAACCAATCCTGCTCTGAGAAACTTCATAGAGAAGTATACACAGTGCAAAGGCCACGCCATAGCTCAAGCGGTTAGTCGCTGGCTTCCCACCGCGGCGGCCCGGTTCGATCCCGGGGTCTGGTCAAGTGGGATTTGTGATTAACAACGTGGCGCTGGAGCAGATTTTCTCCGAGTTCTTCGGTTTCCCCTGCCAATCATCATTCCAGCAATTGCTCCACAATCAACTTCACTTATCATCTGGGACTGTACAATAGGACAGAAGTGGCCGCAGTACAAGGGACTTAGTCCCACCCCAAAAGCAAAAAAAAAAAAATACACCGTGCAAAGTGCCGGATGAATCAACTGTGAGCAAAAATTACGTAAAGCAGTGTTTCGATCTTACAATTGAAAGCATTAGAGATAAGTAAAATGTAAAGCTATCCCCGTACCAGGCCGTGAAGGCCCGTAGGGTTGTCAGACGTTGAGGGTCCCACATCAATCGAAGGAACACAAGATTATGAGGGACGGTTTATTGTAAATTGTAAAGTTGGATCCCTTAATAAGAATGAACAACCTACCCCATATCTTCTTGCGGTAGAGCAATTTGAAACCACAAATAGCTCCGCAGTTTCCTAATTTTTATCAATTCCATGAATTTACTATGGCCGAATGGCATTCAGTATGAGCACCTATTGTTCTTTGTGACTGATGCTGCAAGTTATATGATGAAAGCCTGTACTGCTCTTAAAGTTATATTTCCAAATATGACTCATTTGACTTGCCTTGTCCATGGGTTGCACCGTGTTGCAGAAACAATTCGTGCAAATTTTCCGCTTGTTGACAAGTTGGTGTCTTCTGTGAAGAAGGTATCTCTTTAAGCGCCATACAGAGAGGAAGCCTTTAAAGCAGTAGCACCGAGCGTTCCACTTCCGCCATAACCAATTTTAACACGCTGGGGCACTTGGCTGTGTGCAGCGAGTTATTATACCGAACATTTAGAAACAGCTAGGAATGTCGTGAATTCATTTGATTCCAAAAGTGCAGCATCAATTCAAATTGCCCAAGATGTACTAAAAAACGCAGAACTAGAGACTAATATTTCCCATATATCTGCTCACTTCTCTTATCTTCAATCCGCCATTTCCTCACTGGAGGCCAAACAATAGCAATACTACTTTGTATCAGTCGTTAAGTGTGTTCAAAACCACTGTTTCCAAATTGCGTTTGGTTGCTGGAAGAGTTGGTGAAGTAGTAAAGGAAAAAAGTACACAGCATTCTTAAAAGAAAAATCCAAGATATGAACAAATTTATGAAATTGAAGAAATTTTAGCCGGCAAACGTACTGAACTGCCAAGTAAAATATCCCTAACAGTGGAGAAAATAGCGGCTTTTGTACATGCACCCCTAAGTTCCTGTGAGGTGGAAAGAAGTTTTTCCCGCTATAAGGACATCTTTGAGACAATAGGAGGCGACCAACTATGGAAAACCTAAAACATTTAGTAATTGTGAACTGCAACAAAAGAGAAGTTGAAAGTTTGGAGAGCTAAATGTGAGTACCATTGGTTCTTTAAATTTGTAATGAAATATGTTGCTTTGTTGCATGATATGTATTTAAGTATAGCTTTTTATTGCAAGTGAATCATTCAGTGATTACATAAAATGAACTTAAATATTGATTTGTTGGTCTTAAAACAATGTAAAATCAATTTTAATATTTGGTATAAATTTTTATGTTCTTATTTCAGAAGTTTTTCATGCATAAATGCATACATATTTAAGGGATTATTGGGGCATAAAAATCCGGTCCCTACTGATTACAATGACGGGGTGATTTCGGATTCGGTGCTGTAGAACAAGGGTCGCCAAACTACGGCCCGCGATGTGATTTTATCCGGCCCGCGAAAGAATTCTGCAGAAATGAGCCAATTGAACTAATTTTCCAATGAGTACTGGTAAAAAAATACCACATATACACGGTGCCAAATCCCAGAAGACTGCTTCCTTCATAGTCACCGCCGTGAAAGCCTCAAATCTTACAAATAAATATTTGTTCATAGATTTCAAATTCATTATTTAAGATTATGTTTAAAATATATTGATATTCCATATTATGTTAATAATAATATTATTCACAACCACTTTTATAAGATACCGAGTGGCTTTGGAAATTAGCATTTTTGCTGATTTGGTGAACCATATGAACAATTTGGATTTAAAGTTGCAGGATGAAAATAACTTATGAAGAAAGCAGTCTTCTGGGATTTGGCACCGTGTATATGTGGTGTTAACCGACGTTTCGGAGGAACGTATCGCCTCCATCTTCAGGGTAGAAGAAAAAATATAAGAAATCTGCAAGCGAAGAGACCGTGAGAACCGGT
>NW_019732862.1:512736-530350 GCF_002891405.2 Cryptotermes secundus | reverse complement strand
TGCAGATGTCCCAAGTCACATTCAAATGGAAATTATTGAACTTCAGGAAAATTATCATATTAAAGACAAATACAAGGAAGGAAATTTGATCGAATTTTATAAATTTCTGAACTCTGAGCAATTTCCAAATTTAAAGAAATTTTTGCTTGTAAATTTATCTGCATTTTGGGACGACATATCTGTGTGAACAACCTTTTTTCCAGATGAAGTAGATCAAGTCGAAATACAGGCCAAATTTATCCGATGAACCTTTACAGTTGCTACTTGATTAGCGTTTCAAAATTTGAACCTCAATTTAATCAAATTTTAAGAATGCAAAAAGAGTTCCATCATTCACATTAACTGTTTTATTATAATTTGTAACGAAAATATGTGCATTTGTTGCTACTGTCTGTTGTCATTAATATACGATAATTTATTCTCACGTACTTTGTATTTAGTTTATGAAATTCTGTGCTTTCAATAAAACTCATATACCTAGAGTTATTAATTTCTCATTTTATCCGGCCCGTAGAAAGTGCTGGATTATCTAATGTGGCCCGCGTTTCGAAAAGTTTGGAGCCCCCTGCTGTAGAAGCATCCCATTCCTTTCTGCGTGTGATATGTAGTCGACCTTTGTTGCAGAACATTATGTCGGAGTTCCGTTGGGCTGGTAAAGTGGCGCTAGTAACCGGTGGCAACTCTGGAATAGGTGCTGCCATCACTCGGCGTCTACTTGAACTTGGTCTGATTGTTGTTGTTCTTGACCGCAACATCGACGATCTCCAGGTGTGTATGCAAACGACACCTTACGGTCGAATCTGAAATTACAGGTAATACATATAAAGTGCACAAATGCGATTCATGTAAACTTCTTTAAATTGGACCGCTAGAGAAATCTTGACATCCGTAACAGGTTAAAAGTAAACAACCTAATATAAGACATAAATTATATCAAAAGAGCTGGCTAGACCACATGGAAAAAAAGGGCTGAAGCTGTTTAAGGATATTAGGTTTTCAGTACCAACCCTGCGGACGACGGGTTGCTGGACGACCTAAGAAAAGAGGGAAACGTCAGGAACACCTCCAGCTTTAAAGGAAGAGGTTGTAAGACCTCTAGGTATGTTCACGAAGAACAAAATTTGAGGTTCCCACGGCTGTGACTGACTGTGAAGTGTGCGGTCTTCCGGTTTGTAACGCCATGAAGTTCGTAGACAGCCCGATGTTTCAGAGTAACATATCGGATCCATCTTCAGGATCAAAGAGTAAGCTAAGCAAGAAACCGTCAGTTCGACGTCTGCTTCAGCTGGTATCTTGCCCTTCCTCCGAAAAATCGGACTTTGTTCCATCTACACTGCGTCGCATGCCAAAAGACACTCAACGCCGTGTGAACCTCAAAGTTCACAACGTTATAGCTTTCCCATCCTCTTATGGAATATGAATGTTAATATTCACATTAACCCGATGATACCTCAAATCAGATAAATCTAGCCCACACCCTCACATCCTGTTTCCTTCTTCATTTTAATGTGATCTTCACAATGTAAGATTTGAGGCTTTCACGGCGGTGACTATGAAGAAAGCAGTCTTCTGGGATTTTGCACCGTGTACATGTGGTGTTAACCGACGTTTCGGAGGAACGTATCGCCTCCATCTTCAGGGTAGAAGAAAATATATTGTAACGTGTTTCGTTACAGAAGACGCCGTAGAGATGGTTAATTGGTTTATTTAACAATCTACAAATAACGGCTACAATTATCACAATATTACGGGTTTCCACACTTTACAAACCCTACAACAAAGTCTCTTAACACGATCTTCACTTGTATCCATGTACTAATAACGCGGGAGCTATACCAGCCTCCCTGAATTACACACTCCAATTATAACTGTACTACAGCACTCACTATGTCTTGAAAGCACATAATAAGTCTTCCGCTCGCTGACTTCTTAGTTATCGCACACTCGCAGGCTGCTGCCTTGAGAACTGTTGATAACACACTCGGCGACTGTCACAGTACAACTGACTGTGAATAGCCTTCGCTGCTCCCCATGTAGCCTTGATCGGACCATACGGAAAACGGCCACGTAATAAGCACCCTTGTTGCCTGGCGCTGTGTTGCTAGTAACGCTAGCGGTAGTAACCGCTGTTACTACCATAACAATCCTGTTGCGTCACCGTTACGTTACCGTGCGGAGGAGGGGGAGGGGAGCGCCGACTCACCCGCCGCATCACTGCTGGTGGGGGGGGGTTCTCCTTGCGCAACATGTCACAATATATAAGAACTCTGCAAGCAAAGAGACCGTGAGAACCGGTAAATTCCTCCGAAACGTCGGTTAACACCACATATACACGGTGCAAAATCCCAGAAGACTGCTTTCTTCGTGATCTTCACAGTTTGTGCCTTCACTTCCCTTCCCCCAGGTTCCATAGGCTGACTGATGAGATTGCAATGCCATGTACCTAGGATGAGAAACAAATAAATGCATACCAAATTCTAATCAGATGGCCCAAGAGAAGATCATACGGTAGAAATAAGCATAGATGTGACGACAGTATTAAAATCTATCGTGTTGAAACATGGTGTAAAATTGTGGGCTGGATTAATCTGGTTGAGTTTTGAGCCAAATGGCGGGTTTCGTGAGCTCAGTTTCGAATCTTTGTGTTCCTTAAAGTAATGCGTACAAGCAGAGAAGATGAATATTTGTATATAGAAAAAGTTTTGCAAAGAAAATCCTTACTATGGTTACATATCTGCTTGGTCTTACAGCAAGTAACGCAAGCAAATTTTAATTGTACAGGAATTGGCTACGAAAGACGAGGTCTACGGGCGATTATATCCGAGAATTTGTGATTTGCGCCATGAGAATGATGTTCTGGAGACATTTCGATGGATCGAAACATGCTTAGGAGGCGTGGACGTCCTCGTAAACAACGCCGGGATCACCGGCCACAACAGCCTTGTCGGTGAGAACTCATATGAGATAGTGATGAGGTAGGATCAGACGTGCCGTGCCTGTTGAAAGCATGGAGTGATTTTCTCTTGAAAGAATTCACGACCAACTAATTAACAGGTTGTGTGAGGGCAAAAGCAAATGTTCGACACACCTATAAAATCCCGCAGTAACTCACAACATTGAACCAGTATCTTCCATCTACCATCTCCCTGTAACCCATCTTAAAATTTTTCTTTCATCTTCTTCCCGGTCTTCTCAGTGCACTTTCTCCGAGATGTTCACAAGAATTCATGCCTTACTCTAGACTCGTGGTGCTGTCCTTGAGTCCACATGTAACAGAATATCGATACTAGGCGACACGCATGGAACGCGAACACCCTCGTTAGGCCTATGTTTCATCCTACTTTTTTTACCTATCTTTCTTAGGTTAGTAATTTTCTTAAGCAATTTTTCACACAGTTGTAATACGCCATATGTTTTCCCCTCGAAGTAATGACTACGTTTCAAGCCCATACAAAAGAACGAACAAAATTATTGTAATAAAACAAAGAAGAAAACTCCGTGTCCTGTAGTCCGCAAGCGAACTATACCGACCGAGCCACCGCCATTTGTCGGCGAAGTTAGTGCCAGCTTTTGAGGATAGAAATTGTCACTTGGTCAGCGCAACGGATCCCACCGCCGTTAATCTCGGTTTTCTAGGCCGGTAAATTACTGTTTTATACGTATATACTATAACGAACTTCAGCGTTCTCGCAAGCAAAGGCATGATAATTTTAAGCCTAGTAACAAGCATATCCAGCATTTGTCCTCCTAATTTCAACACAAATTTAATTTCTATTTAATAGTGTTGTTTCTAGGCATCCATATTGTTAAATGAACTGTTACAGATTAGGCACATAGTTGTATTATGATTCTAATTACGTATCGTGTCGACACAACATATTCACTTTTATCTACATTTACTTGTAGATTAATTCCTTTACTTACCTGTAGAGGAACTTGTGCTATTTCTGTTGTATTCATAGTTTCTGTCAACATGTTGCCATATCACCATGAACGAGTGCCAGGTTTAGTCCATTCAGTTGCAGTCTTTGCCGAATTTCTGAAATTTTAGAAAGACAGGTTTTACAGCAAAATTATATGGCAATTTAAAAACCATTCCCTTGCTTTGTTAAATTATAAACTGTACAAATATTTAACTACTCCACCTGTCCATCCACACAGCAAATTTAGAAATCTGGGCTGCACAAACGAAAAGAGGTAAACAACGAAACTAACCCTTTTGTATAACCTAAACGTTATTATGCTGTACCTGGGCTCTCTCAGATATTTGTTACGAAAAAGGAGGCAGCTGCCTCCGTCAGCTTTTGTACCTTATTTGCACAAGATAAACGGAGAGATCGAGTCCCTTCACGCGATAAAATTATTGAACAGATTTGGATTAAATTTGGTACTGGAGACTTTTTGTTTTGTGCTGTGCATTTGGTTTTGGACCATATCTCTCTAATATAGATCTAGCCTTTCTTTACACGAAAATCAAATCGAATATTATACATTATATCGAAAGGTACAGTATTAAAGTATAATGCAGTAAAAAATAAAGTAAAGGTATCCCTGTAATAGGCCGTGGAGGCCCATAGAGTTGCGAGATGTTTAGGTTCCCACATTTTCTACATAATTAGCTCATAGATTTGCGGCAAGGTTGTCAGCCCTACGCGCCGGCCGCCTTTCACCCCCAGGATGATTCCTGGTGCTTATTTCTGTTAGAGGCTGAGTCGATCCCAGGGCCATAGTGAGGCTGGAACAATTAAAAAATCTAATGACTTCATCGGGATTTGAACCCGCGACCTTCCGGCTTGTAGCATAGTGCCTCATCCAACTACGCTACCGCTTGCCCCCCAGTAAAATGTAGCAATTTATGAAAATCGTCATGTACGTGTACTAATGATGGTGGACCTGTGCGTACGAAATATATCGTGAGTTTAAATGAACGTAAACGAAGACTGCATTGTACTTAAGTCACACAGTGCATAAAACGGATTACGACAGACTGTATAAATCGGTGATGTTTATGCAGCAGCCCGGTTTATGTAGACTCCGCGTAGTGTGTCATTGTCAGGGACGGAGGCCCTAAGCCATCGTCAGAGCCTTACTAGATTCCATTTTCATAATACTCCCGGTATTCCTATGAGAAGTACGAACACACTTTCATGGGAATCTTCTTCCGTAAGTTTGCCTACTGAACCATTGCTATACCCTGGCTCGCAGAGCAGATTGGTTTCAGTGGCTAGCTAAATATGTACACATTAGGATCGGTAATAAACAATGCTAATTTCTAAGTGTAACATGGAGATCAGCATTGAAAGTGTAGGTGGGTGGGTGACAAAGATTTTTATTTTGGTGTCAACGAATAAATAGCGCTGCAGTTGTCAAGGTTTGTTAATCCACGGACAATTATATATTGTGAGTTCCCTGGAGAGAACCCAAATATACAGGTGAAGATAATACTTCATAATTTGATTAGTCAATTATTAAAGTTCCAGTGTGAAAGTTCGGATTAATATGTCGCATTTATAAATTAATATACTGCTAGATGAAATGTAATTTAATTACGGGGAGCGGTAATTTATTCCGTTTTCTAATTCTAGTGGGGTGGGACTAAATCCCTTGTACTGCGCCCACATCTGGCCTGTAGTACCAGCCCCAGACGATAGGTGAGGGCGATTGTGGAGCAAATGGTGGAATGAAGATTGGCAAGGGAAACCAAACTACTGGGAGAAAACCTGCCCCAGCGCAACTTTGTCTACCACAAATCCCACTTGACTAGACCCGGGATCTAACCCGGGCAGCAGCGGAAATTTATTCTAAAGAATAATTTACAAAAACATGAATGAGATTTCAAAGTTCAAACAGAGCACTGAGTTGTGGCTAAGTTGCCCAGCACGTCACCCTAGCGACGCGGCAGCTTGCATAACCATGCATATTGCGAGTAAAATTCGTTTCCAATATCTAACTCGCTAAATGTTTGTTTAGATATTGGACTCTTTAATTAGTTTGTGGGGGCACGCGGTAGCGTAGTTGGTTGAGGCACTATGCTACAAGCCGGAAGGTCGCGGTATAGAATCCCAATGAGGTGGATTTTTTCAATTTACCTAATTCTTCCAGCCGCACTATGGCCCTGGGGTCGACTCAGTACCAGGATTATTCCTGGGGATAAAGGGCGGCCGGCGCGTAAGGCTCACAACCTCACCGCCATCTGTGAGCCGATTGTCTAGAAAATGTGGGAGCCTCAACATCTCACAATCCTATGGGCCTTCACGGCCTGTTACAGGGATACCTTTACTTTACTTACTTACTTATTTCGTGCTCTGCGGGACGATTTTCTAACTAGTCAATTTCGAAAACATTTGGTCGTTTTTTACTTGTGGCTGGCAATGAAACTGAATTTGGAAGCCACACGATTGATTTTAGTATCCCGAATTCTTGTAGCGACATTGGCCCTGACAAAGTGCACCTGTAGTCCCTTTCCTCAGATGTTACAAGCATTTCAAGCTTTCAGACTTGCACTGTACAAATTATGATGTTCAGCCAAACATAAAATTTATCCGCGACTGGCCTACGTGGGTATCGGTAATCTATCATGGAAGTAACAACTGCAATGCAAGTGTCAACTTCCTGGTTTTCAGGTCTACGCACCAACGCGATGTCTTTCACATGTGAGTTGCTAACACTCGAATGAAATCTCGAGAATCCGGTTGTATAGCTTAGTTGCCGAACCTGCTCTCGAACCCTAGACAAAAGTGGATGTAATATCAAATCTTCCATCACAAATTGCAGAGATAAATGTGCTTGCTAAACATCTTCATTGTAGTTCGTTACATCTGTTCCTGAATACAAGACCACATTCTCTATTTCATTCATCTTGATGAAAGTTTCGTTTTGCTGCCAAACTGAGCCAAACCACTGTCACGATGTAGTAGCTGCTGGAGACTATCACGTAGTGTCTTTCTCTTGCAGAGGGAAGCCCTGATGAGTGGAGACATCTACTGGAAGTAAACGTGGTCGCGCTGTGCCTCTGTACCAAAGAAGCCGTGGCCTCCATGCGCCGTCGCAACATCAAGGACGGGCATATCTTTAACCTCAGCAGGTCAGTATTGCCACTGTTTGAAGAATCCCGTGTAAATATATGTTACCTTAGAATTCCAGTCTGATTTGAATCCGGTTTATGTCTCAACCGATAGGTGGCAGTTCTTCTGTCGTATCGTCTAATTCCAGTACATAGTGAAGCTATCAATTTACTCGACCTTGGATTTCTATATTATGGTTAAATTAATTATGAAGAATCTGAGAAACGTAAAAACCTCTAAAAAATAGATAACAAATGACAGAACGAAAATTGCGCGGAGCGATCAGAAACTGAATCTGCAGGAATGCATCTCGAAGCGATTCATTGAAGGTTCGGTATATGTAAGCCCCCCTTGAAGACTGAGACACTTACATGCTTCAACATGAGTTGGTATACCCCCCTTCCGTGGGTTAGTGCTCTCTTGTTTATCGCCGTGTACTGTTGCTACTAATTGTCATCAATTTTGCCTTCCAAGATGTTGTTTTAGCGGTTTTAGCGGTTTCAATTGAAGTAATATTTCGAGTATACGTTAGCCCACCTAACAATGGAATAGCTCAGTCAGTATAGTTACTAGTTTATGGACTTAATCAGAGTTCGATTTCCGTCAGGGGCAGACATTTCTCTCGTCTACACATGGTGCAGACAAACCGAGATCGCGTGCCTCCTATCCGATGGTTCTGAATCTTACCACAACCACCACATGCAAGACATACACTTCTCCAAAACACAAGAATCATAAACATGGATAAAACGCAGTCACATACCAACAAGCCAACAAACACATACTACGTCAGTACAAGACCACGCAGAACCCTGAAGAGAAATTTTGTCAGTAGAAGAAACACATCTACACACAATTACTACATCCAGACAAAAATAGCGCTTTTTATATATGTCTAATTTCCACATTTTAACAATTAATATGTATTTAATCGTAGAGGTAAAAGTAAATATAAGGTAAGTGAAGCTATCCCTGTAACAGGCCGTGAAGACCCATACTTTTCGTTACATATAACCGCATTACACAATACTGTAAGAAACAACATCCCAAAATGTAAGCACCAGCCAAGCAGACGGATAGAGGTTAATGTGAAAATTCAGATACCTAATGATGACTTAATGAGCAGAAACACGTGGTAAGAACCGAGGGACGTATGCTGCATCCATACTTCCTCTACTGGTTACGGAATAAATGTAAAGTAACAGACTTTCGGTTCTAACACTCGAGAGCTTGCGATTTGTTCTTTTCACTGACCTTTTCAGACATCCAAATACATTCATACTAGAGCTAACTAAATTACTCCATGAAGCCGAAACTTTCCTGATAACCTACCAATCGCTCACCCACTCCAGAATTTCCCAATATCTTGTAGGAACTGACGGTTCATTGACGTGTTCACAAGTTCATTGGTCCCTGTCCTGAGTCAGTTGATACAGCCCATAGCCCCCACCTTCCCATTTCTGTAAGATTCCTTTCAGTATTATTCTTCCATCTATGTCTAAGTTTCCTTGGTTGTTTCTTACCCTCTTGTTTTTTCAATCAAAAGCCTATATGCGTTCCTCCCCCCTTTCATCCCCACTACACGCCCTGCAGATCTCATCCGCCTTTGTTTGATCAATCTACGAGTAATTATAACTGGCGAGGACAAATAATGAAGCTCCTCATTATGCAGTTTCCTCAGACCTCCCATTATTTCATCCCTTTTGGTCCAAGTATGCTCCTTATCACACTCTTCGCAAACACCCTCACTCTGTGTTCCTCCCTTAATATCAGAGAGCAAGTTTCACATTCCTGCAAAACTACAGGTAAAATTACATTTTCGTAACATTCACATAGAATATTTACATTACAGTCCCGTCAATAATGCAGCCACTTTATTCCTTAGAATTTTCACTTTTTACATCATGTTTCGGCCCCAACCGGCCATCATCAAGTACTTCAACTCGCCAAAACTGTTACCTGCATTGAATATCGGTTGTGCATTTCACATGTAACTGCGTTGTTCCGTATTAATGTTGCGGTTATGTCCAGCTAACGTTAGTCAATTCACCGTACACTGATTCACTTTCTATTGCAGTTAACTAAAATGCCATTAAAATTGTTAAAATTCGACTAAAGTTTTAAAACTTAAAATTACAATTTCGTATAATTTAATTTTCAAGTTTACAGACAGCAGATAAGAAGACAAGAGCTTGTTAACTGAATGGTAGTGAGCACTGCTCTTAATTTCGTCGTGAATCAAATTCTGATTTGCTGCTGTCGTTCCCAAAGATTTGAACTTTGCCACATTTTCAAAGCATATGTTAATTACTTCAAGGAATGCATCCTGCTGTGTTATTCTATGAATTGTTTTTAACTTTTCCTGTCTCAACACAACAACTATCAAAACTCATTCACAGCGCGTTGTAATACTACAAGGTCAATAAACTCATTTGTTACAAGATGAAGCGTGAGTGAGTTTTCATAATTGTTTTGTTGAGACAAGAAAAATTTAGAAATTAATTCATATGTTAGTTGTTTTTAGATTATGATTTTGTCCTGCATTAAGGTGACAGGACAACAACATATGTTTCGTTTCATCAGCATTTATTTCTAGACGAATTTCCCTACTGCATGAATTATACCTGCTGCTTTCTTTTATAGCATCTATTTTACTCCCCAAAATTTAAATCGTCAGTGTAGAACAAGCTGATGCATCGCATTTAATTTCAGTCCCACTTCTTTCTCTGGCCATTCTAATGGCATTTTCCAAAGAACAATTGAAAAGTCATGGCGATAACGCACCCTTTTTAGACCATTCTGAATACAAAATGATTTTTTTTCTTGACTGCGTATTTACAATCTGCTCTTTTATTTGTGGAGCATTAAGTAAATTTGTGGGTGAGTGGCATGAGTGGAGCATTCATCCTCCGATGAATCCCCTATCGGTCTTGTAGATGGATAAAATTGGTTTCTGTGTCTTCAGCGGGTTCGGGGAGGTCAGTAGGCCATTGCCGTTTTAGTCTCCTTGGCACCTTTGGCGGAGTATTCAGGGCCGCTATGAGTTTGTTGCTATGTCCATCTAGTCGTGCGCTATATAGTCTCGACAGTCTGCGAATCTCGTTGCTGACAAAAGGAGTTGGAGGTCGTTGTGAAGAGATAAGTTGGACACATACCAGGGTGCATCTGCGACTGCTCGTATTATCTTTTACTGTATTCTCTGTATGATTTTTGTATGTGACGGTTTAGCACAACCCCACAACTGGATGCCGTAGGTCCATATTGGTTTAACAATGCATTTGTATAGGAGTAGTTTATTGTTCATGGATAGTTTAGATTTTTGTCGCAGGAGCCAAGGCATTTCCTTTAGTTTTAGGTTTATCTGCTATCGTTTGGTTTTAATATGCTTATGCCATGTCAATTTCTGGTCTAGGTGTAGACCTACTTATTTCACTTCGTTTTTAACTGGTATGGGAATGTTGTTTATCGATACCTGTGGGCATACTATTCGTCTTGTTGTGAAGGTAATGTGGACCGATTTGTTCTGGTTTATGTTGATCTGCCAGTTGTGGAACCAGTGCTGTAGTAGATTTAGGTGTTGATGGAGATTTTCCGAGGCTCTTATTGGATCGTTACTTGTTGCTAGGATTGCGGTGTCGTCCGCAAATGTAGCCACTGTTGTTTTGGTTGTTGTGGGGAGATCTGCGGTACATATTAGGTATAGTAAGGGGCCCAGAACACTGCCCTGTGGTACTCCTGATTGTATCTGGTGGCATTGTGAATAGTCACAGTTGTATTTGTCTTGGAAATGTCTTTCCTTTAGATAGGACTTTAGTATGAGATAGTACGGGCCAGGAGGAGCCTTATTGATCGAAGGCCTGGGCAACTTCCAGAAACACGGCTGTGTATAGCTTTTTTTCCTCAAGGCTAGCTGCTATTGTGTTTACGATTCTGTGGGACTACTGTATTGTTGAGTGCTTCTTCCTGAAGCCAAATTGGTAATCAGGAATGATAGTGGATAAGTCTACATCTTTTTGTAGTCTGGTTAGTAGCAGTCTTTCACATATTTTTGATGAGATTGGCAAGAGGCTGATTGGGCGGTATGAGCTTTTTCATTAAGTGGTTTGCCGGGGTTGTGGATCATTATGATCTGCGCAAATTTCCATGTTGGCTGAAAGTACGACAGTCTGATCATAGCGTTGAAGATGATTGTTAGAAGCACTATCGCTTTTCGTGGGAGCTGTTTGGCTGCTGTGATGAGCTCGTAACCGGGTGCTTTGTGCTCGTTTAGGTTTTCGATTTCCCGTTGTGTCTCTCCTGAAGTGAACGGTTTGATTGGTGGTGCCATTTGGCAAGGCACGTCTAGGAAGTTTATTATTTCTTCTTGATTGCCATTGATATTTGGGAGGGGTGAGAACACTTGTTTGAGGTGGTCAGCAAATATTGTCGCCTTTTCGGGATCGCTTTTCGCCAATGTGCCATCGGCTTGTCTTATTGGTGGTATTGCGGTTTGTGGTCTCTTGAACTTCTTTGGGGCTTTCCAGATGGTATGATCTTCTTTGTTGAGGGATGTGATGCAACGTTCGTACGTGTTGTTCCTCATTTTGGTTAGCGCTCTGTGTAGTTTTCGCCTCAATCGGTTGTAGGTAAGCCAGTCTTCAGTATTTCTCCATCTCTGCCATCTGCCCCACGCTTGTCGTTTTATAACAAGCTCTCTGATGGAGTCTGGGATGTTGTTTGATTCGTTGTTTCGTTTATCGGCTATGGTTGGGGTTGAGTACCATCCTGCCGCTTGCATTGTGGTAGTGAAATGTTGTGTGGCTTCGTCTAGTTCTTGAGGTTCTTTGATTCTTAGATTTAGGTTGATGTGTTCGTCGATGTACGTGCGAAAGTTATCCCAGTTGGTTTGTTTTGTACTGAGTGTTGGCATGCTGGGGTTGTTTATTTGGTATCTGCTTAGTGTTGCTATCACGGGGGCGTGGTCACACGATAGTTCGAAATTCGATTCGACTTGGATGTAGCTGGCTGTTATGCCACGGAGGACAAAGAAGTCTAGTAGGTCGGGTATCTTGTTAGGGTCGGATGGCCAGTACGTCGGTTCTCTGGTACTGATATGTTTGCAGTTGTTAGCGTGTATGGCCTGAAGTAGGTTTCTACCTTTTGGCGTTGTTAGCCTCGCTCCCCAGTCTATGTGTTTTGAGTACCAGTCGCCACCTATGAGGAATCGAGTTCCTTGGGATTGGAGGAAAGTGGTGTATTCACTGGTAGAAACTGGATGTCTCAGCGGGCAGTAGATTGCGGTTACGGTAAATGGCCATGACTTTGCAGTGACTCGTATGTTAGCGGCTTGTATTTTGTCGGTTTGATAGTGCACAAGATCGTGGTGAAGTATCGAGTTTCTGACGACCACGGCTGCGCCCCCGTGAGCCGTGTCGTCTGGGTGATGAATGATATATATCTTGTAGGTAGGAATCTTGAGTACAGTTTTGCTGGTGAAATGCGTTTCTAATATAAGGGCGATGTCTATTTTGTACATGCTAAGGAATGTTTGTAGTTCCATTTTATGATTTGTTAGCCCATTGGCATTCCAGACTGCCAATCGTAGTGGGTTCTGAATTAGTTCACAATTTTATTGATGACTGTGCTGAGCATGTTAATCATCATGCTGTTTTGACTGATTAATTGGTTAAACTTGGCTGTGAATTTGTTTAGGAATGCGGAAAATTATTCGTTTACGTTGGATGGTTGTTGATTTTGTGTGACTATCTGAGAGTAGGGAGTGGGTTTGTGCAATGGTATTGGGACAAAATTGATGTTATTGCTGTTGTTGTTGTTGTTGTTTAACACTTGTTGTTGAGTGGTAGGTAGAGAGGGGAATTGGTTCCAATCGGTCGTGTTGATGATTGTGTTTGGTTTGTGTGTAGCGGTGAGTTTCGATAGGTGCGCTCCGCGTCTTGCGTTTGTAGGGTTCTGTATATGTTACATCCTTTGTAGTTAGCCGGATGGGTGCCTCCACAGAGGGCACATTTTGGTGGGGTACTTGGGCTTTTTTTTTTTTTGCAACTGGTGGAATTGTGCTCTTCTCCGCATTTGACGCAGGCCTACGGTTTCATGCAATATGATTTAGTGTGTCCGTAGCACTGGCACCTTGTGCATTGCACAATGGTGTTTTTCTTTCTTGGGGCCTCCACCCTGATTCTCGAGTTGCACAGGAATTCGATGTCGTAGATATTCTTGTCGTTTTCTTTCGGTTCTATACCCACAAAGAATAGGGGCAGTGGCTCCTTCATTTGTCGGTGTTGAATGTTTAGTATATAGCGGACTGTGTCGCCACGGTTTTGTAGTTCTTCTTTTATTTTTTCTGTGGGTATTGTATGGTGCAGGTTTCGCAAGACAATACGATAAGCCCTTTCGTCTATGATTTGATAAGTGTGATGCATAATCTTGTCTTCCTGGATTTTTCTGATTAGTATCCTGTAGGTGTCTGCAGTGTTAGTGTTGATTTTAATTGTTTCTTTGGGGAGTGCTTTGCAATAATACTGCTCTTCTTCAACGACTTCGCTTATATATTTAATAATTTCTCTATAATTTGTCACCCCGTATATGTATATTGGGGCAGTTTTTTTTACCCTTGCTTGGTTGCTATTGATGGTGGGTTTGTTCGTGACATTTGTCTACATGTCCTCGTCTTCAAGGTCAGATAGCTCTGCAAATTTATTTTGGGTGTTAAGTTGAAAGTTGAAACGATTGTTGTGGGGGTATACTGCGATTGGTTTGTTGGTACTGGTACGGTAGGGATTGTTGCATGACCTGTTGGGGCATTGTTGGTTGGTGTAACATTACCTGTGGTTGTAATGGTGCTTGTGGGTATAGCGTCATTTGCTGTTACTGCGTTAGCTGCTGCTGTATCATTAGTTGTTGCTGCATAACTTGTTGTTGTATTGGGTGTTGTTGCTGATTGACACTGAAGCACTGGTTTTGCGGAAGCTGAGTTGGTTCGAACATTTGTTTTTTATATAGTACTGTGCACTTTGAAACGTCGGCGACACTGCCTAGGTTCACATGATGTAAAGAACTGAGTTACCACAAACCGATAACTACTGTGAAGGACGAAAATCAGTAACAGCACTGTTAAACACGGCAGTTTGAACACTGTTTAGACGAGTGTTGCAGGGATTGCTTCACTTTTTTTCTTCTTTGCCTTTTAGACACAGTTCATAGAGCGGTGCTCTATGAACGTGTAACATGTCTTGCTTACTCCCAGGCGTTGCAAAAATTCTTTTAGTAGATGAGACTCGAAGTTATGGGCTTGGTCACTGTGCAACTTCCGAGGTATGCCGAAGCGGCAGAAGAAGTTGGCAACTAGAACTTCCGCTATTATCGAAGCCTCCTGATCCGGGATGGCGTACATTTCCGGGCCACTTGGTGAAGTAGTCCATAGCGATCAGTAAGTATCGGTTTCCTTGGTCGCTCGTGGGAAGGGCCCTGCGATATCAATGGCTATTCTCTCGAAGGGTGCCCCGACATTATACTGGTGCATTTGCCCACGATTCCTGGTCCGCGGTCCCTGAATGGCTGCACATGTGTCACACTGACGACACCATTTCTCAATATCGGTTCTTACTTGGAGCCAGTAGAATCTCTGCCGGAACTTATTCAGAGTTTTGTTGACACCGAAGTGACCTCCTGACGGTCCACTGTGCAGTTCGCTCAGAACATCCTTCACCCTGCTCCGAGGAATAATTATCTGGGCTACTTGACGTCTTCCGGTGGCGGATTCCCAGTTACGCTCCAGTACGCCGTTTCTCACAGCGAGCGATTTCCACTGGGCCCAGTAGCTTTTGTACGTGGGACCCCGATCCGCGATGTCCTGCCATTTCGGTCGTTGGCCGTTTTCTGCTTCCCGTAGAATAGGCCCTATGTCTGGGTCTTTTAGCTGTTCCTCTCTTAGGGTAACAGGGTCCCAGCCGGCTGCCGGTAGGGTTCCAATAGCGCGTATTTGCTTTACCTCTGCCCGCGTCTCAACTTTGTGGCAGTGCGCACATTTCTCTTGGGAGGGTCGTCTAGAAAGGGCGTCGGCATTGCTATTTTTCCGGCCCTGACGATGCTCCGAAGTAAAGTTGTACTCCTGAAGACGCTTTATCCAGCGCGCAGTTTGCCTTTCTAAGTTCCTGAAACTCATAAGCCAGGTAAGCGCAGAGTGGTCCGTTTGCAGATGGAACTCTTGTCCGTAGAGGTACTTGTGAAAATGTTCCAGTGAACTCACTATGGCGAATAGTTCTCGACGGGTAACGCAGTAGTTTCTCTCTGCTTTGTTTAGCGTCTTGCTGAAGTAAGCTGTAACACGCTCTTGTCCGTGTTGCATTTAGAGAGCACTCCTCCAATACCGACATTACTGTCATCTGTGTCCACAATGAATTTCTCTTCTGGCTGTGGGTACGCAAGAATAGGGGCAGCACATAGGGCACCCTTAAGTGTGCCTCCACTTCTTGAGTCCACTGGAAGGTTTGTATCTCTTCCGTTAGTTTCGTTAGTGGTTTCGCAATGTTGGAAAACCCTGAAATAAATCGCCTGTAATACTCGCATAGTCCCAGAAAGCTTCTAAATTCATATTTATCCTTCGGGGTCGGCCATTCTCGCACGGCTTTCAACTTCTCCGGGTCGGTGGATACCCCTTCTCGTGATACAATATGCCCGAGGTACCTGACCTCTTCCTGCAAAAGTTGACACTTTTCCGGGTTAAGTTTCAGATGTGCTTCCCGGAATCTCTGAAACACATTCCGTAGGTTGAGCATGTGCTCTTGGAATGTGCAGCCTATTACGATCACGTCATCCAAATACACAAGGCATGAATCGTACGTGAGCCCTCGTGGGACTGTCTCCATTAGCCTCTCGAAGGTTGCCGGGGCATTGCAGAGGCCAAAGTGCATGATCATGAACTGCCATAGTCCTTGCCCTGTCGAAAACGCTGTTTCCTCTTTGTCGTCTGCTCTATGTCTGGGTCTCGACTCCACAAAATTAATGAGACAGATATTTGCCTATACGGTTGTTATTGTAGGTTTCATGTAAACACACACTTAGAAGCCTAACTGGTTTTATGGTATAGCAAGCTCGATGAGATCATCGTACAGAACTTCCCTCGTAATTAAAACAAAGACTGTCTTGAGGTGTACTCGACAATACACTTATATCCGTGTCATTCATGGAAAGGGACTATTCCCTACCACGAACGCTTGTCTCGCGTCCAGGCAGCAGATCGTTAAGAAACAGAAAAGCTACTTTGGGGTAAAGCAATAATCACACAAAATGTGATTTTAACGTAATGAATAATAACAGGAATATATATATAGTGACATGCTGAGCTATGGATGACGTCCCTCCCCCACCCCCGCCAGCCGTGATGCGCCGAGCGAAGCCGAAGCGAGCCGATGTTAGCCGAGTCCTAGCATCCTGGTCGCTAGGCAACGCGAGTAAACAGCGGTGACGTCACCGAGGGATATCGCGGTTGCTAGGCAGCAGTCAACAACTCTGGACAGCTTGGCTAGCAACACGGCACCAGACGACAATTGTCCGATCAAGGCTACATAAGGAGCAGCGAAGGCTATTCACAGCCAGTGAGTCCTGGAGCTACCTCCGAGTTAGTCCTCGAGCTACCTCCGAGTTAGTTCCGAGATAGCCAGCAACCAGTCAGTTGTATTGTGGCATTTGGAGTGTAGTATTTGTGATACTGCAGATAGCAGTAATTGTAAAACTGTCAATTGTGTGATTGTGAGTGCGAATGTGAAATAAAATTCGCTATGTCAGATACGGCGTGAAGTTATTTGTCGCGTTATACGCCCGATGTGTGACAACTGGTGTCAGAAGTGGGATTTGAACTTACACACGTGACCAACGAGTTTCGAACTCAAGACACGTGATAATTTGGTGTCAGAATTTTTACGAACATGAATACGCCACAAACAAATTGTTGTGCATCGAGTATTTGACTGCTACAAAATGGAGAAGCAAGGTCTTCAACTAATTATCAAAATGCTGGAAGAACTGAAAGCCAATAGCAGGAAAGACTATAAGGATTTGATGGCAAGATGGGAGGCTGACAGACAAGCATGGCGAGAAGAAATAGCCGCAGAAAGAGAAGCTACCCAAGCAAGAACGGGAGACATCGAAGCAAGGACGGCACAACAAGAAGAGGTCCCTGTAGACGACGTCGCAGTGATACCGGTCACTGAACCTGAAGATCAATTGATGTCGATTACCCAAAGGGAGACCGTGGCCTGCCCAGTGGACACGAAACCTGCGGCGGCACAACAAGAAGAGGTCCCCATTGCAATACCGGTCGGAGTGAAGATGGCCTGCCGAGAAACGGAGGCACGTCCAGAAGATGAAAAGCCGGCTTCAGTGCACAGGAAACCTGAGGCGGCAGAACAACGAGAGGTACCCGTACAAGACGCCGCAGTAATGCCGGTCAGAGAACCGAAGAAGAAAAGGCGCAGGGACCGAAATCGACGAAATAAGAAGAATCCGACACGGGAAAATTGCGGACCCCAGAATAAATTGGCCGTCGTCAGCAG
>NW_019732862.1:489535-512493 GCF_002891405.2 Cryptotermes secundus | reverse complement strand
GGGGGGCCATGGTGCCAGGCTGACCTACGGATGCCCCCCCCCCCCCCCCCCCGCCAGCCGTGATGCGCCGAGCGAAGCCGAAGAGAGCCGATGTTAGCCGAGTCCTAGCATCCTGGTCGCTAGGCAACGCGAGTAAACAGCGGTGACCTCACCGAGGGATATCGCGGTTGCTAGGCAGCAGTCAACAACTCCGGACAGCGTGGCTAGCAACACGGCACCAGACGACAATTGTCCGATCAAGGCTACATAAGGAGCAGCGAAGGCTATTCACAGTCAGTGAGTCCTGGAGCTACATCCGAGTTAGTTTCGTGTTAGCCAGCAACCAGTCAGTTGTATTGTGACATTTGGAGTGTAGTATTTGTGATACTGCAGATAGCAGTAATTGTAAAACTGTCAACTGTGTGATTGTAAGTGCGAATGTGAAATAAAATTCGCTATATCAGATACGGCGTGAAGTTATTTGTCGCGTTATACGCCCAATACGCGACAATCTATGTAAATAAAAATGTAAATGTTCGTTTGTTACCCCTCGAAAATCTCCGAAAGTTCTTCACCGATTGCTTCGAAATTTTGACACAACGTTGCATTTGAATGCACTCGTGTTTTTATTTACCTACTAGCTGTACCCGGCCACGCGTGAATCCAGAAAGTATACTTCCATGGAAACGCAATAACAGTTGCATAGGAATTGCCGAAAGAACAAACGCGTTTCCTCGGAGATGAGAGGATAAGAGGTTCCGTTGCGTAACAACGGATGAAACCAAACACTTCTACAAGGTGTTCTGTGCTAGCATTTCCTAAGCAACAGATGAAACTAACTCTTCGATACGGTATTCCCTATCCCGTCCGAACGCTAGCTATATGTGTAAGAGAGTGTAGCTCCGACGACTGTTCAGGATCACGAGTGTCTCGAGTATCACGAGGTCACAAGTATCACAAGAGATTCTGAGTGAAATCACAGCAGAGATCCTGAGTTTGCACTCAGAGTTTTGGATTCGACTCTGGCAGCGTTTCCCCGGAGATAGACAACAGAAGACTCATTGTATAGCATCCGCCGAGGTATAAATAGTCCAGCTTGTAAAAGAAGCAGTCAGTCTCGGGGCAGATGCCGAGGGATACAGAAGAGAGTCTGGAAGTAACCGCCGAAGGAGTCAGTCTTGGCATAGCTACCGCCGAATATAAACAGTTTCGATTTATTTTCATTTTGATTTAATTATTTCGTGTGACATTGCGTTGGAATTGGGTTGTGTCATTTACCATAGCATTCATTTCGTGAATATAGTTTATTTTTCATTGTTTTCATTTCGTTTTCTTAACTGTTTTCCTTATTTTTCAGTGCAATTGGCGGTGGGATTGAGCTGTGTCGATTGATCTGCGTTTGAATTGAAATATTTCGTTAGACTGAGCCACANATAAAAATGAGGGGAGCATTATCACACTATGGAAGATTCTTAATAGAACCACAAAGCAAAAAAAGAAAGGCAAGGCTATCCCTGTAACAGGCCGTGGAGGCCCATACGGTTATGAGAGGTCGAGGCTCCACCATATTCCCTAGATAATCTGCTCACAGATGACGGTAAGGTTGTCAGGCATACGCGCCGGCCGTCTTTACCCCCTCAAGAACGTTTCCTGGTACTCATTTCTGTTAGAGGCTGAGTCGTCCAGCTCATCGGAATTCGAACCCACAACCTTCCGGTTTGTAGCAGAGTGCCTCAACCAACTACGCTACCACGCGCCCCAGTTTACTTAGTTTACTAAGAATGAGGAGTTTTTATCGTTTTCAATGTAGTTGCACAGTGACTTCTGGCTCAGCCTGTACAAAATCATAATATCGCCTTTAGTATTGTATGGGTTTGAGACTTGGTCTCTGACATTAAAGGCTGAAGATATTCGTGAACATGGTGCTGAGGGTTATATCTGGACCGAAGACGGATGAAATGTTAGAATGGTGGAGGAAATTTCATAAATTTTACACTTCACCAAATATAATTAGAATGATCAAATGAAGGATAATTACATGGGCAGGACATATATGTGGAGAATATGAATACACATATGGTGTAATTATAAGAAGCTTATACTAAATATATCGTTCTTTTGTTGAAAGTTAAGATGATACGTTGAAATAATTAATTAATCTGGTATTTTTATTGCGTATTCTGTATTCTGCTGGTTTTTCGACTTTTGGATGAAGTTATATTGCTTGCCTGAATGGAGTGCCGTGAGGTTCTTTGTCATTGTCGAGGAAAGTTCTGACATGTTGCTAACATTCTCTCAAAGTCAACCCGAGAGGTTGAACCCAAAACTCGGTCAATCACAGTTCATAACAAGCAAATACCTTTGATCGGTGCAGAGAATGAAGGTTTCTTCTGATAACTGGATTTAAATGTAGCACCAAGTGGCCACGTTTAAATGTGTGAGGAGCTTAAAGCTATGCTTCGTGCACATACTTTGAAGTTTTCCGAATGAGGACACAACGTTCATGCAAGAGTTTTCACTCACTCGCATTTTGTTTTTTTCGTATAGGCCTCACGTACGTCCAGTTACTATATAAAATCTAAGACATTTCTTCGTGTCTTCAAACCTTGCTGTCAGTGGTTCTTACACGATAGCAGAACGGAAGGACGTGGGCAAAGTTCATAGCTAAGAGCAGGGATTGAAAGCAAACGGAAAAATGTTGACCAGAAACTATGTAATGTTACAAGAGTTGAGCGTAGGGTCTGATTCTCGGCCCATTTAACAAAACCGTTTCTCCTGCAGAGGTGAGGCGAATGCGGTCATGGTTGGAGAGGGTGGAGAAGAATTTGACCGTGAAGTATTTGAGAGAGGAATCCCTTCGCTGGGGAAATCCTTAAATAACCGTTGTCAGGGTTTCCCGTAACTCGTCCGAGGTTCAAAACACTTTACTTCCAAACAGCGGCCATCAAAGTGGCAGCTATACCGATGAGATATCGCGGGTCCCAAACAGCTCGCTGTGCTGTACGGGTGTGTGGCATTGCTTGAAAAGTGCGCCATGTGTCCCTACATGAAATATTTGCCTGCTAAGTGGATATCAGCATGGGTTTGTAATCTCGTCTGTTTCTGATATCTCATCACAGGTCATTTGCCGGTAGAGAGCAATCTTCTAATGATAACACAGAATTACTGGGTTTTTGGACTTCGTCCATCATCCGGTGTTCTAAATACTGGAGAACACCACCATTTTCCGAAATATTGCCTTTTCTAGTCTTTAGATTGCCGAACGATGGACAAAGTCCGAAACCTCAGTAATTCTGAGTGTTGTACATCATCGTCAGAACCCTACAAATCTATTCAAATGAGAACTTTCTCAGCCTCTTATATACTGTAATATTACTGTGCTCGCAAGAGCTCTCCATTAGTCCCTGCCCTGAGATAGATGAATCCATGCAAAATTTGAGGCTCTAGGTTGCTGCCCGTTTCGTATTGTTTTTGATGACTTACTCTTCATCCTTGAAGATGGAGATATGTTCATACGAAACTGCGGTTGTCTTTTAAAGGCATACGCGATGTTAGATCCCAGGAGATGAACCAAAATTAAGCTATTCCATCTTCTTTCTTTATGGTCCAATTTATTATTATCCTGTCTTCTACGCCTAGTTTTTCAGACACATGTTAGTATGGACAATTTTTCATTTTTTGTTACATGGTGCTCATAGCCCATATTAGATGGCCCCCTTGTCACCACGACATGGCGCGTCCTCATGTTGTGGCTGGAGGAGACGCCCTCCAGATATGGATGGAAGCTGCGAATATACTGAATAAGCGGTCTCGGACAGCTGACAAGTGTTTGTTCTCCAGCTTGTGGGTTGGGCGTGGGGCTACCAGCTCCTCACCGTAAAAAATAACCTTATTACGAAAGTTCTCAGGAAGCCTCGCACCTGGACGGTTTCCTTGGATAAGCGACCTAAGCTAATGAAAATGGATATGAGATCCGGTACATGGAATTTTCGAAGTTTGTTTAGGGCAGGCTCGCTCAGGGCAGTGGGGGAAGAAATCTTAAAATATAAGTTAGATTTAGCGGAAGTACAGGAGGTCAGATGGGACAGAGTTGGCATCGCACCAGCAGGCGAATATACATTTTCTATGGAAAGGGGAATGAAAATCATGAATTAAGTACAGGTTTATTCTTACATAAGAGAATCATATCAGCAGTTAAGAGGGTAGAGTTCGTTAGTGATAGGATATCATACATAATACTAAAAGGTCGCTGGTGTGATATCATCGTTATGAATGTTCATGCCCCAAGAGAGAATAAAATTTATGACACAAAGGATAGATTCCATGTAGAACTAGAACATGTATTTGATAAATTCCCGAAGTACCCTATGAAAATTTTGTTGGAGATTTCAGTGCCAAAGTAGAGAAGGAAGACATTTTCAAACCAACTATTGGGAATGCGAGTTTGCATGAAATTAGTAATGATAATGAAGTTAGACTTTGCCACATCAAAAAATCTTACTGTCAAAAGTACAAATACAATATTCCCCATCGTAACCTCCATAAATTTACTTGGACATCTCCTGATGGGAAGATACACAATCAAAAAGACCACATTCTGATAGATAGGAGACGGCACTCAAGTATACTTGATGTCCGATCATTCAGGGCAACAGATTGTGATACTGACCACTACATGATGGTGGCAAAATTTAGGGAAAGACTGGCAGTGAGCAAATAAACAACGCACCAAGTTCATATGGAGAAGTTCATTCTCAAGAAATTAAATGAGGTAGACGGGAAAGAGCAGTATCGTGTTGAAATCTCAAATAGGTTCGCGTCCTTGGAAAACTTGGAAACTGAGGTGAAAATTAATAAAGCTTGGGAAACTGTTAGAGAGGTTATCAAAATTTCTGTCATGGAGGGTCCAGGTTATTATGAACCGAAGAAGTATAAGGCATAGTTCAATGAAGGATGCTCAAAATTAGTAGACCAAAGATAATAAGGCAAATTGCAATGGTTACAAGATCCAAGCGAAATAAATGGGGATAATCTGAAAAAAATTTAAGCCGTGAACCAGCAGTCATTTCAGGAATAAAAAGAGGGATTATCTGAAAGAAAAAATTGATGAGTTTGCCATGAACAGTAAGAACAAAGAACAATAGAGACCTGTATAGAAGAGTAAATGACTTCAAGAGGGGTTACCAGCCTTGCAGTAACATAGTGAAGGTCTAGAACGGTGATCTCATTGCAGATTCCCACAATATTTTGAATAGGTGGAGGAATTACTTCCCTCAGTTATTGAATGTACATAGGGTCAGTGATGTTAGGCAGACAGAAATTCATACAGCGGAGCCGTTAGTACCTGATCTTAGCCATTTTGAGGTTGAAAGTTCTATTGCAAAATTGCGAAGTTATAAATCGCCAGGTAAAATGTAAAGTAGGTAAAGTAAAGCTACCTCTGTAACAGGCCGTGAAGGCCCTTGGGGTTGTGAGGCGTTGAGGATCCCATATTATCTAGATAATAGGCCCAAAGTTGGCGGTAACGTTGTCAGCCGCGCTTTATAAATCGCCAGGTAGTGATCAAATTGCGGCAGAACTTATTCAGACAGGAGGTGAAGTATTACGTTCTAAGATCCATAAGCTAATTACTTCCATTTGGCATAAGGAAAACTTGCCAGATCGGTGGAAGGTGTCTGTTATTTTACCAGTTCGAAAGAAGGATGATAAAACTGACTTTGTAATTATCGGGGGATATCACTGCTACAAATTTCATACAAAATTTTATCCAATATTCTTCTCTCAAGGTTAAGTCTATATATATATATATAGGTGAAATTATTGGGGTTCATCAATGTTGGTTTCGATGTAACAGATCAACTACCGATCAGATATTTTGCATTTGTCAGATACTGGAGAAAATATGATGGCACAGTGAGACAGTATATCAGCTATTCATAGACTTCAGGAAAGCCTATGATACAGTTAAGAGGGAAGCATTGTACAATATACTGATAGAGTTTTGGACACCCATGAAATTAGTTAGGATGCTTAAAATGTGTTTAAACGACTCTTGCAATAAATTCCGTATAGGTGAACAACTGTCCGCTATATTCGTATTTTCTATCCAGATCGGCCTAAAACAAGGAGATACTTTATCGCCACTCCTCTTCAACTTTGTTTTAGAATATGCCATTAGGAAGGTCCAGGGAAACCAGGCGGGACTGAAATTAAACGGAACACATCAGCTGTTGGTCTACGCCGATGATGTGAATCCACTGGGTGATAATGTAGATACATAAAGAAAAACACAAAAACTTCAATTGACGCAAGTAAAGAGGTTGGTCTAGAAGTAAACAGAGAAAACTAAGTATATGTTACTGTCTCGTCACCAAAATGCAGGGCAAAATCATGAAAAAAAAAAAAAGGATAGGAAACAGATGTTCTGAAAATATGGCACAGTTCATATATTTGGGAGCAAAGTTAACAACTCAAACCTGATTCAGGAGGAAATTAAGAGGCGATTGAACTCGGATAATGCTTACTACCATTCAGTCCAGAACCTTTTGTCTTCTCGTCTGCTGTCCAAAAACATAAAAATTAGAATATACAAAATTATAATTTAGCCTGTGGTTCTGTATGGGTGTGAAACTTGGTCTCTGATATTAAGGGAAGAACATAGACAGAGGGTGTTTGAGAACAGGGTGTTGAGGAGAATATTTGGACCGAAGAGGGATGAAGTTAGAGGAGGTTGGAGAAAACTGCATAATGAGGAGCTTCATAACTTGTACTCTTCTCCAAGTATAATTAGAAGGATCAAGTCAAGGAGTATGAGGTGGGCAAGTCATGTAGCACGAATGGGGGAGAAGAGGAATGCGTATAGGATATTGGTAGGAAAGCCAGAAGGAAAGAGACTACAGGGAAGACCAAGGCGTAGGTGGATGGACAATATTAGAATAGATCTTAGAGGGATAGGATCGGATGGTATGGATTGGATTGATCTGGCTCAGGATAAGAATAAGTGGAGGGCTCTTGTGAACACTGTAATAAATCTTCGGGTTCCATAAGATGCTGGGAAATTCTTGAGTAGCTGCAGAATTTGCCGATCCGCAAGAATGTCTCATCTCCGTTAGTAGGTAAGTAAGTAAGGTGCTCATACCCAAAAATTTTCCGCACTTTTCAGTTACCCTCTGTGAGTAGATCTTAAATGTTTCTGAAAGCAGATTAAATTACTCTTCTTTGGATACACGTCAGGCCCTGAATATTAAAGTCTGTAGCTTTTCCAAGGTATCCTGAATCATACGTAAGAGCCTGAACACTACTGCCACCTACCATTTCTCAGTCTATCGTTGGCATCCCTGCTGCATCCACAACTAGCACTCACGGTTAGGTTAAGAAAGATAATTAAAGGATTTAATTTTCTTTAGGTGGGAGCCGCTATAAGAATCACGCAACTCAGGTGTTTGATAGGTGGGATGCAGGTGCCGAAAACTGGAAGGGTCGTTCATTTTGAAGCACTTGAATAGTAACATTTATTCCATTACTATCTCTGGTAAAGTTCTTTTGTGATTAATTTAGATAGAGCAGGACGCATGACAGACTTCTGCACTGTCAGAAAGCTTGATAGGAAGTTCTCGGTTTGGAATTGCGCTGCACCCACGTGATGGAAAGTCAAAGTGTCTGACCCTCAGTGGCAGAAGGGTAGATGAAGTTCCGTGTTGTAATTGGAGCATTTCGAATAAGGCAACTGCGTCATCATTACTCCAGTTTAACGCCCATGTGCTGGAAAAGGTACCGTACCAATTCCATATTTTTTATTTTTTATTTTACTTGGCAGTACAGCCCCGTGGGCGTAGGCCTACCTCCATGAACTTCTCCGTTCACTTCTGTTTTTCTAGATCTTACACATTCGGTAGGACTCCTTGGGCGGGTGGTCAGCTCGTCGCAAGGCCTCTACCTGTACACAAACACAGATAAACGCACACACACACAAACTAAACATCCATGCCATGAGTGGAATTAAAACCCACGATCACGGTTTCCAAGCGAGCGAAGACAGTATATGCCTTAGACCGCTCGGCTACCGTGACCGGCACCAATTGCATATACCTGGTGTTAAATTCTGGGGTTGAGTTGCTTTGCCGATTTCCAGAGTAGCCGAATGACCAATCAAATGTCAAAACCTGGACTTCTTGTTACTGCCGAAAGCCAAGAAATTGTATAAGACCACCGTGGTACATGGACAACACAATGGAATACGATGCTACAATATTCACGTTAAAGTTTGGTAGAAGCCAAAATATAATATTCATGTAACAAATCTCGAAATAAATTAATACCCGAGGATATACGCGGTAACGTAGTTAGTTGAGGCACTATGCTATAGGTCGCAGGATCGAATCCCAATGTGGTGGATTTTTCAATTGACTAATCCTTCCAGCTGCGCTATGGCCCTGGGGTCGACTCAGTCTCTTAACAGATATGAGTACCAGAAATATTCTTGGAATATTTTGGGGGGTAAAGGACCGCCGGCGCGTACAGCTGACAATCGTACCGCTACATATGAGCCGATTGTCTAAAAAATATGGGAACCTCAACAACTCACAACCCTATGGGCCTCCACGGCCTGTTACAGGGATACTTTTATTTTTTTCATTTTCTTTTTCCCGATGATATAAATGGTGTATCAAAAAGTTCCAGAAATTTGAAATTTGCACGCGAATGGTTATTAGTACATCGAAATACCGCGAGGTGTCTCCCCACCACCCTTCTTGAATCAGTGTGGCAAGCGGCGTCGAGTTGATTTGTTGGATTTATTGTTGGTGAACGTATTTCCATTTTGTTTCCGTGAGTTTGCGGTTTTGCGATGGCTGACCTGAGAGAGCAGCGTGTCTGTATAAAGTTCTGTTTTAAATTTTTGAAAACCACTGCAGATACGCACCAAATGTTGAAGGAAGCTTTTGGTGAAAACAGTGTAGGCCAGACGCAAACTTACGACTGGTGTAAGCGTTTCAAAAATGGCCGAACATCGACTGTTGATGACGATCGTTCGGGAAGGCCGTCAACTGACACCACATCAGAAAATGTCGCGAAAGTTAGGGATCTAATTGTTCAAGATCGTAGACTGACCATCCAAGATCTCTGTAACACCTTGGGACTAAGTTATAGTACATGTCAGAGGAACTGAACATGAGGAGGACTGCGGCGAAGTTTGTGCCACGACTGGTGCAAAATGAACAGAAGCAGCATCTCTTGGAAGTCTGCAGGGAACTTCAACAACAGCTTCAAGAGGATCCAAACTTTCTTTCGGAGGTTGTCACTGGCGACGAAAGTTGGGTTTATGGCTGCGACCCTGAAAGTAAGCAGCACTCGTCACAATGGGAGAGCCCTTCTTCACCTCGGCCAAAAAACTCGACAAGTCAAGAGCAACATTAAGTCCATGTTGATCTGGTTTATTGATATTGACGGGATTGTTCATAAGGAGTTCGTCCGTCCTGGTCAGACAGTCAATAAAAAGTTCTATCGCGATGTTCTAAGGCGTTTGAGGGAGGACACGAGGGGAAAACGTCCAGAGAAGTGGCGCATGAACGACTGGGTACTCCACCATGACAACGCACGACCGCATACGGCTTACATTGTGCAGGAATTTTGGGCTAAAAACAAGATGACAGTTGTTGCCCATCCACCGTATTCGCCAGACTTAGCTCCATGCGACTTCTTTCTCTTCCCCAAGATGAAAATGAAGTTGAAGGGGCGAAGATTTGATACAGTTGAGGAAATTCAAGCCGAAACGCAGACGGTACTAAACGCCCTAACAAAGAAAGACTTCCAGGATGCATTTCAAATGTGGCAGAAACGCTGGGATCGGTGTATGCGCTTCCAAGGGGACTACTTTGAAGGTGATGATGCAGAATAAGAACTACGTAAGATGTAATAGTTTTTATTAATATATTTCGGGAAGTTTTGGATAGCACCACGTAATTAAAAAAAAATGATAAAGTGATTTGATTGATCAGCGACATTAGATGTCTGTAGTTTATCCACGGTGTTCTGGCTTATAAAATTTGCAACTCGTTAGACCCTGAATACTACAGAATATATATTAGTATTTGAGAATTAAATCTCTATAATTTTCCATAATACCCTGTCTCGTACAATTTGCAACACTACAAATCTGTTGTCTTCCACGACACTTTGGCTCATAGGCTTTGGAACACTTTAGACGCTTAACACTACAATTTTTTAATTTGTTCACAGTACCCTGGCCCACACGATTCACCCATACGGCCCACTACACTTCTACACCGCCACAAAATATGCTGTGAGTGCGTTGACTGAAGGTGTGCGGCAGGAACTTCGAGAAACAAAGGCCAGGATCCGAGTTACGGTAGGAAGTACTGATCATATCTGCATACTAAGAACCAGCATTATCAACATAGTTGAAGTCTGCACGTTCGTTTCCAAATACATGATCGTTTGAAGCTTCGGAAAGTGTGCGCATGGTGGGTGCCCACAGAACTGAAGGACTGAGAAAAAATTAACCGAATATCTTCTACAGTGTGCAGATGAAGGAGAAGATATTCTTAACAGGACTGTTACTGGGGTCGAACCATGGGCCCATCACCAACAACACGAACCAAATAGTACTTCATTGCAGTGGAAACTTCCTGGTTCACATTCAGCCAAAAAGTTTAGGGTTACGCCTTCGCTGGGAAGGTTATGCTTACCGTATTTTGGGGTTTTGTGAGAGTACTGTTAGCTCAGTTTCAGAAACGTGGTGAAAATATGTATTCTATATCGTACTCTGTAGTTCTGTTAAAGCTGCACTATGTAATTCGCAATTCATAATAGTGCCAGACCCCATACAGTCCGAGCAACTCAGGGGAGATTTCAAAAACTACAGTGGGAACCTCTTGAACATCTGCCTTACAGCGCGGACTTGACCCTTAGTGACTTCTATCTGCCTGGTCCGCTAAAAACCATCCTTATGACAAACGTTTATCTGATAACGAAGAGGTTGAAATGTAGGTGAGGAAATGACTGAGATTGTTCTGCCGTAGAAGGGGGGGCTAGGTAAATTCATTGATCCCTTCGGCGTTTGCCTCTTTGGCTTTAAGTTCGCAGTTCTCCTGGGACGCTTGGGTGATGCAGGAGGCGATAGGGGAAGGGTGTGCGAAGTGTGGGATGGGGTCCATAAATGTTATACCACATTCCTATTCTACTCTATTCATCTATAACCCTACATACATACAAGAAATGCCGACGGTTGTCGGGTTTACATTTCACGTAGATTGTTAATAACTTCTGTACGGACATAGTTATATTCATCTCACCCGTCTCCGGGTCTCCTATACCTCTCTCTCCCTGCTCTCCTCTCTCTGTCTCTCTCTCTTACACCATGCCGCGGTCCGTGCTTCGGCATTCTTAAGCCTGTTTCATATAGTCCTCACTCCTGCTCCCTGGGGTTTGCACTTTAATAATGTTACCCTCAATTTTCTTGACTATAAGTAGTAGTTCCACTTATTTGCGGCAAGGATGCAGAAGAACGTCACCATCCAGCACTCTCTCAGTGTCATCTCGACGATAGTCTTCGGCCACAACTCTACTGAAAATTATTGATCGAATAGCCTTTCTAGTTTCCTCTAGTATTTTTGTATCTTCTTTTTGTTAACTCGTCAACTTCCGGGAGAGTGTACTCCTACCCGCAATGACATGATTTCGTCGGGGTGGCTAGCCCTCATTGACGGCCTGCCGAGAGGCCTGCCCGCCCCCTTCGACTCAGCATTCTTACCTCCAAGCGTCCTGCTTTCTGTGTAACGCGCTTCCGCCCAGTCAGCATTGCTACGCTGACGCGATACATTCATACATTCCATTTCATATTTCCTAACTGTATTTCAAAATACTTGTTCTAGTCTAGCCCCAGACATATTAACCATAGAAACATATTAACATTAAAAGCATAATACCTGCCGTAAACCTCATGGCATAATAGAGATAACAGTCGAAATACTACTATGCTGCAGATTTCAGCGCACCGGTAAAACGATGGGTTTCGTGATTTATTTACTAACCTCCCCTCGTATAATCACTTCCCAATTCAGAGACTCTCTTCGTGAAGGTTCAAAATGAAAGCTAAATATATCCTTGTCTCTTTAGCGGTGCATGTCTTTCAACTCAACACAGATTCTTTGGATGGCACACTTCACTCAGAATTTCGATCTGACTTGGCGACCACATCCAACATGATCCTTCCGTTGCCATAGACTAGTCGCACTCGTTGACTCCCCCATCTAGCTTTTCTTTTCTAAAAGTCAGAGAAATGTTACTAGAATCCAAAAACGAAAGACCGGAAATCTGTAATTCACATCACCTCTTCGACACCAACAATGGGTTGATACCGCCGAGGCTTTCTGCACGTTTAGCAACTTCAGTTTCCACAGCAGCACACTTCCACTTTCCAGTCATGGTGTGATCTCACTCAGACTGCTGACCTATAGCACTGCCGTGCCTGTATAAACTTAAAGATCGGATTATCACAAGTGCCGACTGGGTGGGTTTCCCTCATCTGTGACTCTTTAGGACCGAACGTTTCCATATGTTGACTTCATAGTGGGGTTCATAGGAAATCAAGAACAGCCATCAATTTCGACCGTGTTTCCACAAAACAAATCCGCCCGGTCCGCTGACTATCTCCGTCCCACCAGCAGCTGCGCTCCAAATCACAAGGTGCAGCCAGCTCTCCGACTGCTTCGGGAATACCTTCTCCATCCCAAGGGGCAATGGAGGAGTTTCGGGCAGAGATCAGAACAATGTTTTATGATCTCTCAGTAGTTACTAACCTCAGTACAAAGTAACATGCAACAAAAACAACAAGCACAACAAGAACATAACATAAAATCGCAATATGAGATACCCACTCAGGATCGCCATTAAGAAGAACCACTAGATCCTGAGCTTCAATTGAATTCTATCCTCGAGGATCTCCCAACAACACCTCCAGTACCGGAATCATCCTGGATTTAAATCTTCAAACTTGCAAAGGAGTTGAAGCGACGGGCTACGCTCATGACTTCTGGACGTGACATCCATGATATTCACACCACTCTTTTCCTGGTAGCCCAATGGCCCGATTTGCATCAAGTAGCTCGCAACTACACGGCCCACAGACTACGACTGCTTTACATAGCGGTAACAAAAAGATGGCCCGCCGCCCTTTACTGTGACCCCCAACCCCGGGGAAAGTCATCCACACGCCTGGGCAGAGGAAAGTGGACCTAAGAACAGCGCCTTCAAGAAACCTAGGAGACTAGCAGTGTCAAGGATCTCTTAAGATCTACCTTTATAAAATTGTAATATAATTTTGTAATTTTTATATATGAATAAAGTCCCATCGGGACAATCTGAATCACTTTGATCCTGTGCTGACTGCCGTCTGGTTGACTATTCTAGGGCTGGGGTGTACTCCCTGGAAAGGGGGTCAGCCAAGTTCATATGCGAGGGCACACATCTGACTACCAGGCCGTGGCCTGCTTTATTTTTAAGTTCGCACATCTTTACGAACAAATCCTGGAGAAGGGACGAAGCTCGAAAGGTGCGCCCTGTCCCTTTTACAAAAGTGTGGTATACTACCATATAGTCAGTGTATATGGTTAATAATGTGAGTTGACTGAGGATGTCCCTGAAGGTCAATATGGCTCCCAGTAGTGCTGCCGCAATCTTTGCGAAGGCAATCTGCCTGTGGTCTGTGTAGTGCTGTGACATGGAAATTATTGGAGGTCCCACGGACACTGCTGCCACTGATGTGGGTGTTTGGTCTGTACATAGCTGTCTTGAGAACTTAGGTTGCTGGAGTTTGGAAGGTCTGTGGAGGAGTCACTTGCGGTGGAATGTGCTGATCCTATAAGTGTCCCAGGAGGTTGGCCAGGAACAATGGCCAGCAAATGGCGTGGCATAGCCAGGATGCATATCCAACTATGCGGTGAAGGCCCTTTGAGAAGCGATAGGGACGATCGTCGCAAGCTGAAGATGCTGGCTGCACACCACGGTTGATTGAATTGTGAGAGGGCGTGTACTCCGAAAGACGGCAGTCCCGCCGTACAGAAGTGGCACGACGCAGGAGAGATGCCTTCAAGAAGGAAACTACCCAGGGAACTTTCGGATGCCGGAGAAAGGAATTGGCCGTCGACAATAGTCTACACCGTCTCTGCAAGCAGCCTTATGACGAGTCTCAACCACTGCGGGGTGCCCGTAGCAGCGTACAGAAACCAGCAGTGGGCACTGTTGCGCCACCTTCTCGTACCAGCAAGTGGCGGGAAGACCAGGAGGAAGGACGACGTCAGGAAGTGCAAACAACACTTCAAGTGCTGTTACGTCGACATAAGGAACTTCCGAAGAAAGACATGATCAAGGACTGGACCTTGTGGAGGGGTCGATCCCCTCCAAAACGAAAAAGAAGCAGAGCACAGAAGAGGAGCCGGTAAATTAGAAGCACTGGCCTCCCAAGCAGGAGTGAATGTGCGATGGGGTGAATGTGATACAACTGGATCTTCTGGAAATTTAACAGGAAACCGCTCGAGACGAGCTGGTCTTACAAGGGGAGCGGATGTAACGGACGGAGGATAGTAGCTGCAAGAGGAGTAGCCCGACAAGAATGAAGAAGACGTTGCAAGAACAGCCTGAAAATAAAAGGAAGTGGGATTCACCGTTAGGCTGATCGAGACGAACAGCCTTAAAGAGGGAGCAGTGTGACGCATTGCGCTATGGAGGACAGCTCCTCCCCCGCCAGCGGTGAAGTGGCGGCATCGGAGCGCTGTCGCTACTACTGTAACAGGCCAATCAACACTCCGCCCTCTTCCCCGCGATGACGTGGCAGAGGAGCGGTTATGTCAGGTAACCATTGCCCCGGTGACGTGCCTGGGGATGCCGCGGTTACTGCACAGCAGGAAACAACTCTAGACAGCGTTGCCCAGCAGCACCTGTAAACAGGTAACATGGCAACAGGGAAGCGAGGCGCTTTCCGTTGTCTGGCTGAGGGTTTATAAGAGAACTGCACTGCCTAAGGAGTCAGTTGAATTGGAACAGTCGGCGAGTTCAGTTGTAGCTGAAAGAAGAATACCGGAACGTGTGATTAGAAGTGATAGTGTGAGGAGGTATTTGGAGTGTGTAATACAGTGACACTGGTATAGCTCCCGTCAGGAGTCAGTTAAAAGGCAGCCTCCGCCGAAGTCAGTTGAAAGATAGCAGCAGTCGCTGGAAGAAGATCCGAACGCGTGGTTAGAAGATCTGATGTGATAATTGTGATACTGCCGATGGCAGTAATTGTTAGATTGTAAATTGTGTGATAGTGAGAGCGAGTGTTCAATAAATTCGCTATATCAAATATGGCGTGAAGTTACTTGTCGTCTGTCACACACTCGACACGTTACAATATAATCAAAATGTCATCATTACTTCATAGTCACATTTAGCTGTTAAATTAGAAGTCCGAAACATATCGAAGCCTTGACAATTATGAAGCACACAACTTGAAAACCGTGACGTTGTATGAATGTTTAATGGAAAATGAACCCGACTCTTAAAGTATTTTCTGTATGCATTTTGCAGAGCATTAGTCCCGGACTGGTGAAATCCAACATATTCAAGAGCTGCTTAGGAGCAGATGTTCACGATGCAGTATACAAGAAACCGTCTCTGAACCCCAGCGACGTGGCGTCAGCCATTGAGTACGCCTTGAACTCTCCCACGCATGTGCAGGTCAGTTTCGTTCATGATTATGTTAAATTTCGAAAGTATCATCTGCAGGACAGCCACAGACCCAGAATGTGTCCTTAAGTACTGGAGAAAGTAACGGTTTGGAAATATCACGTGCCACGTATGGAAGATAGACGGAGGCTGAAGAAAATTCTAAAATACAACCCAGAAAGAAAACGAAGCACAGGTCGCTCACAGTTAAGGTTGAGGGATTTGTATACTTTTCAAAATGACAGAACAGACAACATATAGCCTAATCCATGAAGATGACGTAAAAGGGGAGAATAAAGGACGCCTTGAATCAGTATGTCCCACTCATAGTCCCAGATTTTCCGATTAAGGAACTGCAGAACTAACCACCCGTCCGCTAAGTGGAACAGGAATTAAAAATCTCGTACATTCACTTTGATGTTTCCAAAAAATCTATCGTAGATTTTGGGGGGGGACTTTCCTCATTTCTCTATCATTCCTTCCTCCGATCATCCGCCGTTCTTTATCTTCGTCACCAATAAACGGGAGTTAAGAGTAAATAGTGCAAACTAAGCTCTTAGAGCTACTGTTTATGTCCCTGATCTCATATGAGGTTAGAAATGCAGTCCAAAGACGAACATCGCTATTTGCATTCTGCTATCACGTGACCAATTTAATGTGCAAGTAAAATTTTAACTGATTTTATATATACAATTTTCTGCCAATCTTCGTTCAAATTTGGATCTACAACCAATGAAGTGAGCAAAACAGGGTATTCGATAATGAGGAACTTTGTGAAGGGTGCTATTTTCTGGCATTTAACGCCGTGTAGTCCTTTCAAAGTCAACCGACTTTTCGGTGGAATATAACGCCTCCATATTGAGGTAGGAGAAGAGCTGAGCATGAAAGCAGGACGCAAACAGTGCTCTGCTTATCGCTCATGCTCGGCTTATTCTCCTACCCTTCAAATAAAGGCGATATGTTTCTTCGAAACGTCGGTTGACTTTCATCGCACCACACGGCTGTATCCTACACGATAAATTCGCGATTTATACGGGTCACCAATGCATTGTTTTTGATAGTTATATTCAGGAAGCAGTAATGGGCTGGCCATGTGGATGGATGGATGGAACCTGAGTACGTGATGTCCGATGATCCAGATAGTTTGTGTATTAATATGACTGGATTGTTCTTTTCGAAATATCAAACGTTCTTCTGTGTCATGAGAATCTTAATACTGTAACATGTTGACCCCTACCTCCCCAGCTGCACGTAGCGGTAACGTAGCGCTCGCGTAATAGTCGAGTAATCACCCCGCAACTCACCCCGCGGTGACGTCACGAGCGGCGCCGAGCGGAGCCGAAGTTAGCCGAGTCCTAGCATCCTGGTCGCTATGCAAAGCGAGTCAACAGCGATGACGTCACCAAGGGCAGCACGGGTAAACAGGATTGCGAGAGACGACGGTGGTAACAGCGGTTACTACCGCTAGCGTTACTAGCAACACAGCGCCAGGCAACAAGGGTGCTTATTACGTGGCCGTTTTCTGTATTGTCCGATCGAGGCTACATGAGGCGCAGCGAAGGCTATTCACAGTTAATCCTGGAGCTACCTACGAGTTAGTCCTGGAGCTACCTACGAGTCAGTCCTCGAGCTACCTCCGAGTTACTTCCGAGGTAGCCAGCAACCAGTCGGTTGTATTGTGGTATTTGGAGTGTAGTATTTGTGATACTGCAGATAGCAGTAGTTCTAAAACTGTCAATTGGGTGATTGTAAGTACGAATGTGAAATAAAATTCGCTATATAAAGTACGGCGTGAAGTTATTTGTCGCGCCATACGCCCAATACGCGACAACTGGTGTCAGAAGTTGGATCTGGACTTACACACGTGATCAACGAGATTCGAACTCGAAACACGTGACAATATGGTGTCAGAATTTTTATGAACTTAAACACGCCTGACAAATAATTGGATTGTTGTGCATCGAGTATTTGACTGCTACAAAATGGAGCAGGGCTTTCAACTAATGATCGAAATGCTGGCGAAGGTAGAGGCCGATAGGAAGGTTAAGAAGGAAGAGAGGGAGGAAAGTAGGAGGAAAGAGAAGAAAGAAAGGAAGGCGGAGAAGGAAGAAAGGAAGGCGGAGAAGGAAGCCTGGCGAGAAAAGATGGCCGCCTGGGGAGAAAAGTTGGATGCAGAAAGAAGAGCTATCCAACGGAGACGAGAGCCATCCAAGAAAGAACGGCCGCCATGCGAGAGAAGAGGTTGCAAGCCAATATGGATGCTTGGCAGAAAGAGACGACGGCCTGGCGAGAAACGACGGAGGCGAATCTAAATGAAGAAGTAACGAGGATAGCCTACCACGAGAGGGAGGTACGTCTAGAAGAGGAAAACCCGGCCACAGCGGACATAAAACCTGCGACGGCACAACAAGAAGAGGTCCCCATAGTGATACCGGTCGGCGTGACGATGGCCTACCAAGAAACGGAGGCACGTCCAGAAGATGAAAGCCGGCCTCAGTGCACAGGAAACTTGAGGCGGCAGAACTACTAGAGGTACCCGTACAAGACGCCGAAGTAATGCCGGTCAGAGAACCGAAGAAGAAAAGGCGCAGGGACCGCAATCGACGAAATAAGAAGAATCCGACTCGGGAAAATTGCGGACCCCAGAATAAATTGGCTGTCGTCAGCAGGAAGGTGTCCCGCCGTGCAAGAGTGTCATGGCGCCGGAGAATCATCTTCAGGAAATCTTGGACCCGAGGGGATCATGTGTCCCGGACAAAGTTGGCTGCCATCTGCAGGAAGATATCCCGTCGCGCGACAGTGGCACGATGTTGGAGAAATGATTTCAAGAAGGACTCTCCCCAGGGAACCTTCGGATACCGGAGAAAGGACTTGGCACCAAGGTCTCGCGCCAGCAAGTGGCTGGAAGACCAGAAGGAACGACGACGTCAGCGAGTGCAAACAACGCATCAAGAGCTGCTACGTCGATGTAAGAAATTTCCGACGAAAGACCTGATGAAGGATTGGACCTTATGGAGGGGACGACCACCTCCAAAGCGGAAAAAGAGACTTCAAGCAGAGGAGGAACCGGTAGTGTAGAAGTACCGGCCTTCCAAGGAAGGATGAAAGCGATGGATGAATGGGACACAACTGGATCTTCTGGCGAGCTGAAATGAATCCGCTCCAGACGAGCTTTGTCTTCAGAGGGGAGCGGATGTAACGGACGAAGAATAGTCGCTGCAAAGGGGTAGCCGAAACCCGAAGTTAGCCGAGTGCTAGCATCCTGTTCGCTATGCAAAGCGAGTCAACAGCGATGACGTCACCAAGGGCAGCACGGGTAAACAGGATTGCAAGAGACGACGGTGGTAACAGCGGTTACTACCGCTAGCGTTACTAGCAACACAGCGCCAGGCAACAAGGGTGCTTATTACGTGGCCGTTTTCTGTATTGTCCGATCGAGGCTACATGAGGCGCAGCGAAGGCTATTCACAGTTAGTCCTGGAGCTACCTACGAGTTAATCCTGGAGCTACCTACGAGTTAGTCCTGGAGCTACCTACGAGTCAGTCCTCGAGCTACCTCCGAGTTACTTCCGAGGTAGCCAGCAACCAGTCGGTTGTATTGTGGCATTTGGAGTGTAGTATTTGTGATACTGCAGATAACAGTAGTTCTAAAACTGTCAATTGGGTGATTGTAAGTGCGAATGTGAAATAAAATTCGCTATATCAAATACGGCGTGAAGTTATTTTTCGCGTTATACGCCCAATGCGCGACAATACCTTGGTTTTAAAAGAGGTTGTTTTATTTTCGAATTTAACTTCTCTCTTTGCCCGACTGTACCCAGCATCTCCTGTTATAGCCATGGCAATGAATTATGTATTTACCCTGCAGCAAAGCGGCCGGGGCGTGAATATAACTGCTCACCTCCATCTAGTCCCGAGGTCAAGAATGGTACAGGAATATCTCTTCTACTGCACACGACTTTATGGCGTGGTGCTTAACTAATTAAGCACAAGGAAAAATTTACCCTACTTTTGATCTAATTTCTTGATATGCGTGTTATTTCTATTTCTCTCCTTTACTGACAATCAGACTGTACAATCTATAAGTCAACGTGCTGATTGGTGTAGAATTTAATAACTATTTATTGTACACTCTTCTGGCGTGTGTGGAATAAATATCAAGTGGTGTTTTCCTGAGTTCGTTAGATCTGATGGCCAAATTCTTTTGAGTCGTCGATTTTCATGGCGTTGTAGTAGTGGTTGAAGAAGTGGTTTGGAGTGATTTTCTAGTTTGCTGAAGTACTTGGTGCTGTTCTCTCGGATGACTTCTGTTACGTAAGGAGTTTATAGAGCTGTATGTAGGGTGCGGTTGGATACATACCATGGTGCGTTCGTGATGGATCGGAGTATTTTGGACTGGGCACGTTATATAATGGCGATGTTGGATTTGTTGGCGCAGCCCCAGAGCTCTATGCCGTATGCCCATATAGGCTTCATGACCGTTTTGTAGATTAGTAACTTGTTTTCGATGGAGAGGTGGGATTTTCTTCCTACGAGCCAGTTGGGTTCTTTGGTCTTTTGGTCCATCTGCTTTCTTTTTTCGATTATGTGTTGTCTCCAGTTTAGCTTGTTGTCAAAGGTTATGCCTAGGTATTAGACCTGTTCGTTGTATGTTGATGTGATTCATTTGCAATATGGGGCAAGTGCCTTTTAGGAGGGTGAAGGTTGTTTGTGTGGACTTTGATTCGTTTACCTTCATTTTCCATTTGTTTAGCCACGCTTCTATGAGGATTGCACGATCTTGTAGATGAGAGAAGGCTGCGGTTGGATTGCCGTGGGTAGCGAAGATAGCAGTGTCATCTGCAAAAGTTCCTATTGTCGTTTTGTTTGTTGTGGGTAGATCATGTGTGTAGAGAGTGTATAATAGTGGGCTTAGTAAGCTTCCTTAAGGCGTCCCTGAGTGGATTTCCTCATTTGTTTTGACTGCGAAAATCTATCTCTTAAATATGACTTGAATAAGTTGTAATTATTTGTTGGGAAGATTTTTTTATTTTGTAAAGTAGGCCGGGATGCCAGGCTTTATAAAAACATATCTGAAAATGCTGCTGTGCAGTACTGTTTGTTATTTAGCGCGTTTGTTATGGTATTTGCTATGCGATGACTTTGTTGGACGGTTGAGTGGGCTCGCCGAAAGCCAAACTGGTGATTTGGTATCCATATTTGTGGGTTTGATTCTTGGTTTATTTTGTTCAGTATTAATTTTTCGAGGACTTTTGAAATTGTGGGTAGAAGGCTCATTGGTCAGTAGGATGTGACGTCGGTTGGATTTTTGCCTGGTTTCAAGATCGTTATGATTTGGGCGCTTTTGAGCGGACGAGGCCAATAGTCCACTCTAAGTATGGCGTTAAATATGTATAGGAGTTTTATTTGGCCTTTCCTTGGTAAATATTTTAGTATTACGGTTGTGATGTTATCATGGCCTGGCGCCTTTTTTGACTTTAGAGTGTTTATTGTTTCTGATTTCCTTTAAGGTAAAGAGCTTTGGTTGTTGATGTCTTTGTCAGAAGTGAGTTTACTTCTTGTACTTGATTATTGTTTTGTGGAGTGAATACTACTTGTAGACGTTGTGCAAATAGGTCTGCTTTTTCTTTGTCGCTTCTTGCCCAGTTTCCTGGGGGTGATGTGGATTTGCGTAATGGTGGTGATGCTGATATGGGCTTTCTTTGGTTTCTTATTGGTTTCCAAATGGAATTGTCTTGTCTTGTGAGGCTTGCGATGTAGTTCCCGAATGAGTCGTTCTTTAGTTCTTGCAATTGCGCGTTTAGCTTATTGCTGATTTTGTTACATTTTGCTCTGTTTTCCGGAGTGTGAGTCCTCTGCCAGGCTGATCTAGCTCTTCTCTTTTCGGCTATTAATATTTTTATTCTTAACGGTATGTTATTTGTAAGGTTCTTTGGATCATTTATGGGGGTTGCTGTTTTGGCGGCTTCTTGTAGTAGGGCGATGAAATTTTAACATTCTTTTTCTATGTCGCTTGGTTCTTTCAGCTTATTTTTTAGTTTTGTGTTGTCTTCTATTATTTATCTAAAGAGATCCCAATTTGTTTTGGAGTTGTGAAGTCTGGGCTTGGATTTCCTTAGTACAACTGATGTGCTTATTGTTGCAATGATCGGAGTGTGGTCCGATGTTAGGTCAAGATTTGCAGTTGCGTTTGTGTAGTTAGGAGAGATGCCGTTTGTTGAAGAAGAGTAGTAAGTCAGGAATTTTATTTCCATCGGTGGGCCAGTATGTTGGTGTTTCAGTTGATATGCTAGAGTAATTGTTATTTTGAATTGTCTTGTGTAGTTCTCTGACTTTTGTTGTTATGCTTGTGTAGTTCTCTGCCTATTGTTGTTATGAGTCTTGAGCCCCAAGATGTGTGCTTGCTGTTGTAGTCTCCGCCAGCTATAAATTTTGTACCCAGGGTTTGGAACACTGACTCGAAGTGGTTTCTCTTGAGGTTGTAACGGGGAGGACAGCAGACCGCGGTAATTGTGAGAGCATAAGGAAATGTTTTGACTTTGATGGAAGTGGCTTGTGTGTGATGTTTTCCATATTTTGGTAGTTCATAATGTTTGATTTTTTCTTTGATTAGAATTGTAGTGCCTCCGTGGGCTGTGTCGTCGGGGTGGTTTGTGTGATAAAGTTTGTATTTGGGGATATTGAAGTGGGTTTCGCTGATTAGTAGGATGTCGATTGAGTTTATGTTTAGAAATATTTTTATATCTTCTTGATGATTTGGAAGTCCATTGGCGTTCCACTGGGCTATTCTTAGGAATTTGGCCATTTATTTCGTTTTGTCGACGAGTGTTGTTAGCATGTTTATTACCATAGTATTTTATTGTAATAATTGTTGAATTAAATTTTTTAATTAGTCTAGGAATTTTGTTAGTATTGTAACGTGTTTCGTTACTGAAGACGCCGTAGAGATGGTTAATTGGTTTATTTAACAATCTACAAATAACGGCTACAATTAATTATCACACTATTACGGGTTTCCACACCTTACAAACCCTACAACAAAAGCTCTTAACACAGTCTTCATTTGTCTTCACGTACTAATAACGCGGGAGCTATACAAGTCTCCCTGAATTACACACTCCGAGTATAACTGTACTACAGCACTCACTATGTCTGGAAAGCACATGTAATGCCCTAGCGGCGCAGGGGGGGAATGGAGGTATCCCTCCCGCTGCTGCCGCCGCTGTAATGCCGTGGTACAGGGGGGCGTGGAGTCAGCC
>NW_019732862.1:467424-488091 GCF_002891405.2 Cryptotermes secundus | reverse complement strand
TCACCGCTGTTGATTCGCCTTGCATAGTTACCCGGTTACGGGGCTCGGCTATCTTCGGCTCCGCTCGGCTATCTTCGGCTCCGCTCGTGACGTCACCGCGCATAGCTGCCAGGATGCGGGGTGATTACTCGCCTATTACGCGAGCGTTACGTTACCGCTGAGGGGTGGGAGGGGAGCGCTGACTCACCCGCCACGTCACTGCTGGTGTGGGGGGGGCTCGGCTTTGCGCAACATGTCACAGTATGTTAGTTGTTTTTTCTGTTTGGGTTAAATTTCGCTTTGTGATTTCTGCGTAGCTTCTGGGTTGGTTATTTCTAGAGGTTATATATTTCTCGTGTAGGATTCATTTGTATATATTTCTGGAGTAATGGGTCTTTGGGAAAAGCTTCTGCTGGTACCTTTGGTTAGCTTACGGAAGTGTTCACATCCTCTGTAGTTTGCGGGGCGGTTTCCTCCGCGTAGTGCGCATCTGACCGGTGTTTCCCTTGTCTTCTTGCAGTCTGTCGTGTTGTGTGGGCCGCCGCATTTGACGCATGCTTATGGCTTATTGCAGTACGCTTTTGTATGGCCGTACTGTTGACATCTCGTACATTGGATTATATTTGTTTTGTCTGAGTGTGGACGTTCTATTTTTACCATTCTATTTTGGAGTCCTGTTATTTCGTGGATCTTTTTGTTGTTTTGGAATGGTTCTAGGTCTACAAAGAATAGGTTCAATGGCTCTTTAGTAGCTTTATGATGTACGTTGATTATATTTCTGACTCTGTGTCCTAGTTCAGGTAGTTCTTGTTTTATGTCTTCTATATTTGTTGAGTGATGAAGGTATCTTATTACTATTCTACATGCTCGTTCTTCTTTCAGTTGGTAAGTGTGACGGTACATCTTTTGTTCGCTGAAATCTCCGATCATTTTGTTTGTAGGTTTCTGGGGTTTCGCAGTTTATTTTGACAATGTTGTTTGCTAGACTTTTGGTGAAGTATTGCTCTTTTTCGCCTATTTTTTTTTTGTATTCGTTTTATCATTTCGGAGTAATTTTGTACCCCACGAACGAATATTGGCGGCGGTTTAGGTATCCTTGAAGTTATCGTGATTTCATTACTTGAGGTTCCTGGTTGTTGAGATAGAGGGTCGTATCGGTTGTTCAGATAGTGGGTCGTATCGGTTGTTGGTTTCTATGTTACATGTTATGATTTCTGTTGAATGGAGTTTTCTTTCTCTTTGTGCTTCTGATTGTTTGCCATTTGTTATTGTTATTTTTCTGTGTTTCTTCTTCTTCTTTGCTGTATGAGGCCATTTTTTGTATGTGTTGACCTCTGTCTTCGTTGTTTATGTAATTCATGTTGGGTGGTTGGATTTGTTGTTGTACTGGTGTTGTGTACTGGGGATAGTTGCATATGTACCGCTTGCATTTCTGATGGTACCGCAGTTGGTGAAACAGTGTATGTTAGTGGGTTCATGGTTGTCCACTGTCTGTTGGGTGGGTTATAATTTTGTTGATTGGTGATCCTGTTGTTGTATTCTCGTGTGATTTCTGCGGGATGCATCATTGTAGTTGGGGATTGTTTACAATACTATCGTACCTGTTGGTCTGAGCTTCCTGTTCTTGGTTGATTTTCATCGTTTATCACTATTTGTCACTTTCTTTGAGTTTGCTAGGCAGTTCATTCGTAGAGCCGGTTCTCGATGCGTGCTTACGATTCGAAGCCCAGACGAGTAGTGTATTGTCATGTGGCAAGCAACAGATGACACGTTTTCCGATGTTCCCGATTGTGTCCTATGATGACGACAGTATAGCCTTAGGAGCATGCGCTCTTAGTTCACCACGATCATAAATCTGAATCTCGCTCGAGATACTCTGTACGTATATCCGTGACTGTTTTCTCTGCGATGGGTCCCAGGAATCCTATCCAATATCAGTGGATCCACTGGACTTTTGAATGGACTGGCCATTGTTTGTGGAGGAGACAGATGATAATACAAATCTCAGTATGTGCAGATATATACTTGGTCTGACAGCATTCTATACACATGTGCAATATTGTGACCTTTAACGCTGTTATGACGAACTGGTCGGTGTTGAGATGTGACAAAAGTTAAGGCATTATAATCAGTGCACAGTAGTTTCCAGTTCTTGGCGCTGTTGGGATGCTCCTTAGACTTCCTGTTTCGTGCATGTTGGAACAAAATTTGCCACCACACACATTCCGCGTATGAAGATGTAGGTCATTTATTCGAAGCATGTTGCTCCATTACCAATGCAACTAATTTCACTTAAGAAACCGTTCCTTTGTGGCTGTTCAAAGAAATCAGTAGCCAGAGGAACAATCAATTGTCAGTCGGTGATCTGGCATGACAGAGTAATAAGGTAAATTTTCCCCTGTGTTTAATTAATTAAGAACTACGCCATGAAGGCGTATGGGGAAATGGATGTATAGATCCATATTTTCTTGATCTCGGCACTAGTTGGAGGTGAATGGTGAGCTTCACGTCCAGGCCTCTTTATTTTCGAGGAAAGAGCCCGCGTTACTCATTGGGTAGGAGGCTCAGTGGGTCCCAGAACCGGTCTGGACGACGTGGACAGAAGATAATTCTTGACCCTAGAGGGACTTGAACTCCAACTTTTCTTCCGTCCTGTCCGTAACCAGTCGCTATATCGATTGCGCTATCCTGGATCCTGTCATGTTACAAGATATTCAAATTTTCGGATAATAATTTGTTCATATTTCCTAAGACACAAAATCTCTTTCAGTGTTGATGTCTTCGTGACATGTCTTCCTCCATAACTCCAAATGCTCACCTCTCAATAATAACATTTATTTCGATTTGACATTATATTGCACACTAAAAGGGCTTAAATATTTTCCAAAAAATGCATTATCAAAAACATTACAGAACTGTATATTATGTCATGTTTACGTCGATTCTATCTCAAAACCTCACACAGTCTCCATGTTGACAATATCGATACAAGAGAAATAAAAATAATAGCAATTGGATTTGAGACCTTGCAGCAGCGGCTATGAAAGTATTGTCAAGTTTTAGGGGTTGCGTAACGAATAATAACGCGTTATGGATTTAATGATTGGATTTATCGGCACTTCTTTACAATTAAAATCAATTATAACAGATCATAATCTGTGACTGCCTAAGACTCGCTCCTTTCCTTACGTGTATCACCTCTTCCACTGCGACGAATGACGAATTACTCCATTAGTTCTTGGTTCCCCTTAATACTGCGACTGCCTTCAACCTCGATTGTCTGACGAACGCTCTTCTCATTTACGAATATCTTAACCAATGAGGTTTATCATCGCATTCTGGCCTGAGCAGCCTCTATGAAAGCCCAATAGTGACCACCACACCTAACAGTTCATGTTCTGGATTGTTATATGAGTTATAGCGGAAACGCCTGGTGATCCCAAAAATCTGTTCCCATGGGAACCCTGCTTTTTCATCACTCGTATCCACGGAAACGTCTGTTTAATCTTCGTCGACATGAGAACTCGTTTTAGTGAGAAGTTGCCTTGCAAATGGTCATATTCGTTACAGTATTTTCTTTTGGGAAATAACGCCGTGTAATCTGGTATTCTTCTGCTACTGTATCACATTCCAGAAAATGGTGTTGTTCTATAAAGTAAATATTTCGGTTAGAATTTGGTGCCATGATCCGTCAGTTGCTATTAGACTATTACGGACAGATAAATACACATACGCGTACATAACGAAACCTTAAGCCTATCAGCCCATAAAATATAATTATAATATTCATATTTATATTTAAACTTAATTAATTTCCATTTTTCTTGTATGATTTGTGGTAGCTTGTCTAAAGTAAGAAGCTCCAGTCCGAATTTTTGTTTCAGGTAAACGAAATAATCATCAAGCCCATGGAGTTGCTCGCCTGAGACTACTACGGTCGCCGGAATGTACACTGGGTACAGCAGCAGCGTGTGCTTGCATTCTTCTCGTGCAATAACGGGTCTATAGGAGGCAGCATTACATACGAAAATAAACTATCAGCTTGTAGCTTCCTAGGCGTTATTTTGCAGTAGAACTAAGTGTAAATGGCGCTTGTAAACGCCTTGCAGGAATGTTTGATATACACATTGTCGATCAGAGTCCTGAACACCGGGAAAATATTCAGTGAACCAGTTTTAAAATTCTTTACTGGCTGTCGCTTATGGGTATAACGTCTGGCTGGACTCTTAACCAGCCATCATCTTTCGGTTTCTTTTATGAAATATAATCATTATTACTTACGTGTTGACGACTATAAATTAAGATGTTTCAAGACAATCAGAGAACATTCCATTGAAATAAACCGGAATTTAAAAAATATATTTTCACACATATGGAGTCAATATAGACGGGATTTAGATTGCTGACTGGATTTCTTAACAACTTATAGATCATAACTGCATTTAACTGTAACGCTATCGCTAAGTCACACACTCTGCAGTTTACTACAGCACGTACGAAGGCTTCTCAGTCTGCCGTATCTTCACCGGTTGTCGCCTGGTAACAGCTTTCAACGCCGTAGCTTCCTCAGCCCCCGTGTTCATGTTTTCACTGGCCGGAGACTGTTTCACAACTCACCCTCAGCCTGGCAGCCATCTGACACCAACCTCCTACTGTTCTCACTGCCGTCCCAAGACTCTCTCGAAATAACAGCTTCCCCTCGTTATATATCCTCGGCACAGATGGCATAAAGAACATCTCTCCCGCAACTCTTCTCTTGTTGCATCACGTGGCTATCGCTCTGACCGCATAATGTATACTATTCCTGTGTTACACATTGATGAGTGTTAGGAATTTGTTACGACCATTACCTAGCAACGGGCGTTGTTTACAGAGCCATTACCTAGCAAAGGCTGTTGTCTAGCTCCTTATTTCGCGGTCGTTGCTCGCAACTGGTCTACATGCCACATTGCACATTCTTAAGACTATTCGTCCCGAATATCCATTTTTCTTTTCTTGTGCTATCTGTGATCGGTCTTAACGTCCTTTCCTGCGGCTTGGTTCTCATGATGAATACTCGCTCCCGCTGCTCCCTCCTTAAGGCCGCTCGTCCCTATCTGTTACAGGTTGCCTGTTTGTAGAGAAAGCCATTCCACATTAGAAACGAAGACGGATCGTTTATTCGTGACCTACTACGTAAGTCGGGTTCATGCAAAGTTCGAAAATTCATTACTGTGGTAGCTCGAATTTGCATAATTTCAGAACTATGACCCACCGTTAGAAAACTATTTTATATAGAGAGGTATTATGTTGCATATGGTCAATTTCCTATGGTAAATTTAAATCAACTGATGTTTCGGAAAGTGGATCTGTTTCCGTAAGGGGAGAAAGAATTCTGCTCAAGTCTATTACAAAGATATAGAAACTGAGAATAATTTCCATATGTGCCTATTCTTACAACACTTAAAAAGAAATAAAATAGTTGTTAAAAATAAACACTGAGCCAGAAAACGTGAATGGAGGAACTTTGTTCCTGTGTTTAATTAGCTAAGCATTGTGCCATGGAGACGTATGGGGGAGTGGAGGTATATCCCCGTATTTCTTGATCTCGGCACTAGATGGAAGTGATTGGTCGGCTTCACGTCCCGGTTGCTTTACCCCAGTGATACAGCCACCAGTACCCACTGGTTGTCCCCCGAACTGGTCCGAATACTATGGAGTAGAAACAAATTTCTGGTCCCTGCTGGGAACAAAATCTCAGTAGTCCAGTCGGTAGAACGTCGCTACACCTGCAGAGCTATCCCTACTTCACGACGTGGACGGGAGTGGAGATATAACTCAACTCGTTCATAATCTTGACACTAGTTGGAAGTGAGTGATCAGGCTCACACTTCAGCCAGCTTATCCCCGAAAATAAGCCCTTATCTTTCGTATGATGTTGCATTCTGTTGTACAAATTACTATAGACATTTAAAACATTCCTACTAAAATAACTCTATTTCCAGCCGGCAGAATTTACTGTATGGAACGACATGTTTCGGCACATGCGTGCCAGCTTCAGGTCTTTCTTTAAGGTGCAGGAAATAAAGTTCCTGGTACCTACTGCTTGCTTCCGTGCTTAAGATTTTTTTTCATTTCTTGGTCCTGCAGTGTCGTGTAAACCTTCCGTTGTCACTAAGGTTTTCCCGTTGTTTTCCTCAGTCACATCAGTCACGGATGTCTGAAGGTAGGCCGAGAATGGCATTAAATAACATGAAAAGTCCAGATTCGCATAAGAAGGTGGTCGGGGAATCGTGAATCAATTGTGAGAATTGTAGCGTTTTTAAAAAATATCATGAAATCTGTTGCTGTGGTAAAGGTGCCTTATAAATGAAGTGTACATTCCAGTCTCTTATGTATGTTTTCGGTATTATTGGAAAATGCAGGTAATTCCTTTAAAAGGAGACGCAATCGACTGACTTGAATTTTGAAGTATTAAAGAAAGAGACAGCTGCAAATAGGACGTGTCCTAGTATTTTTATGTCACAGGGAATCTAAGCGGAACGATGTTTTTCCGTCTTCTCTTGTGCATCAACAAAGCTGTGAATAAAGAAAATCCACTCGACCCAGTTTCATCAGTTTAGTTAGCATCAAAGAAGCACTTCTGGATCTAAACGGCGATCTAAGGGGACCTGATTTCGTTGAGGTGTGAAACACTGACGTGCCGGTAATTGCCACTGTATCACTGTTTTGTAATAAGAAGACTATGACACGCTGAAACATTCTGTCGGGCTCCTTGTCTTACAGTGTAAATTTTAAGTGGATACTCAGCAGAATGGCCAGTGTCAGATGTAAAGATATTAATATGTTCTCACGTATGCGGGGTTCAGTGACTAATAATAACGGTTTCTGGATTGGATAATTGGATTTATTTGCACTTCTATTACAGTTGCAATCAATTATAACAGCTCACAACCAATGAATGGACTATGAGTGTCTTCTCTTCTCCTGTGACTGACTTGGTTATGATTTACGAATCGGTCACTTGCGATGCACGAAGGACGAATCACGAATGAAGACCGAGGACTCACTTGCGACTGAACTCTTCTGGACTCAACTAACTTCCAGGCGAACCGAATATAGATCACCATCTCCTATGGTTCGTGTGCTGGTCGGTTTTTTCTGTTGTCATGGGAATTTGTATTTGGCAATCCGTTGGTTAACAATGGACTTGTTCGTTGCAGTGAAAACGTGTGTTACGGAACCGTTGCCTAGAAATGGTCATATTCGACACAATATCATTAAAACATTGCTGGTATTTTGAAACAAGCTTGACACTAATCTTAGGACGCAAAGAAAGAAGTCTAAAGAATGTTTCGTTTTCTTCAGTGGTATGAAATGCAGGAACATTTATGTAAAGCAGTTGATCTCTTTAAAAACGAGGACGGTCCAAGGGCATTGCACATACTTTCCTGCTTACGATTGAACTTGGTCATGTTTCCCTGGAAAAGAAATCGATTTTTGTTCGGTAGGCTATTGTTTGTGGCTCAATATAAAAGCTAGGACATGTAAGGATTGCGTATTTTATTTTGCATGAAGATATGACCTTTGTAGCTTTATTTAGGGCTGCAGTCTCCAAAAACTGCTGAAATGTAATCAGACTCGTTTGAATCGATTTCGAGAAAATCGCAAATTTGTTTGTTTTTTCTTCTTGGGGCCCACTTCAACCGCCAATATCTTTTGAGCTACAGCGTTCTTTTTCACTGTTTCACTCGCTTACGTTGATGAATTCTTAAATGCTGAATATGAACGAAATATATCAAACAGTTCACGAGTTAGCCAGGGGCACATTCGTACAATTCGTACAGAAAGACAGAGAGATGACATTCCGAAAAAACTTTCTCAAATTCAAGGGCGTTAACAACATGAAATTTGTCAAATATTAAGCTCTATTTTTTCTACCATCAAAATCCTCTCTCATTTCAGGATACTAAATGTGTCCTTACCTTTCCCACCTCTGATAGCAGGGCTGCCATGTTGGTATTGTTGATTAGTAGAACTAGGTTTTTTATGTAGCATCATCATGCAAAATATGTACATAATTATGCAATAGAAACCTCTCAAATATGTAGTAAAATATGTGGATTCATGAAATTATATAACGTGACATAAAACTAATATGTAGTTTTGCAAGAAACATTTGTTTACAATCTTTTGTCAAGAACGTTGATATCTATGCACAACACACAATTAGAATCTTTTCCATATTTTCTGGGGTCATTGGTTTGCATTTATCTGATACGTGTAGAATATGTTTGTGGGCTGAAAATAACTTTCGCATACGTCAGTGGTGCGTAATTTAACAAAGGAATTTCCTGAGGAGTAATGTTTTCAGGGGGGTCTACATCGTCACCATTAAGTACTTGACAGATAATGGTAAATGTCGAAAATCCAGGGTTTCTTTTTAACACGGCCTCCAACATTGTGGGCATATTTTCACCAGCCTCCCCTTTAACTTCACTAAGCCTTTCACTTGCCTTTTTCATTATGTCCATAGATTCTTGCAGAAGAAGTCCCTGGAAAACATTTTACACTCTCCGGAAGCCAGCCGAAAATATTTCGGAGGTAGGCAATTGAACAGGCCACTTTTGTGTATATGAATTCATTCTGGGATTTACGCGCTGAAACAGCAGACTCTGGTGGGAACTTGGCTACAATTGTTTTCACAGTTTCAAAGTGTTCACTGTAGAAGTTGATTACTTTTATCCGGGTCCCGCATCTTGTTGACACTGGTTCGGGGGCAAGCGTACGTCTGACCAATGCTGCTTATAGGATTGCAACTGATATGGGGCTTTCAAAAATAATTTTTGTCACGGAAATTAATTTATTCACTTGAGGGAACTTGGTTCTAACCTCTACAACACATTGCAGTCCATGAGCCAGGCAAGTAAAATGAATATAATTAAGGCAAAATATTTTAACGCATTTGCAGCTTTCAGCATATGTCCCGCAGCATCTGAATACAAAATTACCACCTTCTCATGAACTCCGATAGGCCACAACAGTTTACGTCCGTCATTCACAAATCTTGAACCGATGGAATGGTTTTTAATGTGCAGCATTTTGGAGCAAAACAAATGTGGATTAAAATCAACTTTAATGTCTAACTTGCCAGCCACAAGGTTCGCGATAAAGCGACCCATGGAATCCGTTGTTTCGTCCACAGCAACCCATATAAAAGCATTTCCTATATTACCTCTTATGTTTTCCAAGGTTTCTTCATAGCAGATAAGCAGATAAAGTGTCGAAGTTTTGACTGGTCTGGAATGTGTTGCTTGCAGTACTGTTCCTAAAGGGATTGAAATTTGGGAATTTGGATATTAAATCAGGTGGTGTTAGCGGACACCATCCAATTGCGCATATCCTTAAAGAATTAATTTCTTGAAGTCGAAGATTACTGCATCTGTGTCAAGAGCATTTGCTTCTTCGAAGAACTCAATTGCTTGTTTCTTTATGCAGCGCATTCCATACGTTTTACTCCAATTGTGATTTCATGGAATACACAGTGTTTTTGTCACGATTTTATTGGCGGCTGTGAATGAATTGTCTATTTTTATCCGCAAATGTAACTTTGACATCAGAGAGGATGCAACCGGCGCCATGACGACGTCGACTCACAAACCTGAGGTTAACTCATTGGACTGCTCATACAAAACTGAAATCACTGTAAAAAATTTCAGGTCAAGAAGGCAGGTTGTACGGAGTGGAGGAATGTTTTTGGTGAGAGGGGAGAGGATCTTAATTGTAATACAAAGAAGCATCAACGCCCTGGTCATACTACTAAGTGGAATTACGTGGGGATTGTAGACTGCTCTGCTATATAGAACAAACAGTTCCTTCCAGATTCCCCCGTCATTGCAGAGAAAGTCTTCTGGAAGTGTGGAGGAGGTTATTAGTAAGGTTATGCTGCAGCATCCTGTAGCAAACTGTTTATTAGTTAACAAAAGTCTCTGATATTCCGTCTTTCATGCAACACTCCTTTATAAATTGCTTTAAAACTTACTACATACTCGTATGCAAGTATACACAACCTCAATCCTGCGTAGAAAACACTTGTGATCTAAACACAAAGTGCAGCAGGAGGAAACACCCAGCGCGGCGAAGTAAGTACAGAAATAATCGTCCAGAACAGTAACACATAATGCAAACAACCAGTAACACAAGTTATTAACGCATGTTGCAAAAACACGAATGTTTGATGGGACTACGCGACGAATATTAGAAGCGCAAAACTCAAGCATAGCAGTCTCCACAAGCAGTTTTAAAACACCTGATGATAACCAATGCCGGTCGAAACATTTAGTGTACAATGTCGTTTTACACAAGTTTACAAGACTCATTTTGTATAGGTACGTAGTAACTTTTAGACAAACTTCTAAAGGAGTGTTGCATGTAAGACGGAATATCAGAGATATTTGTTAACGACTAGTAAGGTACTATTTAACCGAAATACACACGACAAGATGTAGGCACTTTCCTGTTTAAAATGAAAGTAAATAAAAATATCACGGAATATGTAGTTTTGTGTAACATCCAAAGAATTATGCAGGAGAGATAAAAATATATAAAAATGTGTAGAATAAAATTCAACTTTAGCCATACTAATGCTGCAATTCGTGGAGATTATTATTTCTTGACCACCTACAAAGTAAGAAATAAAATATGTATTTACATTAAATCCTAGCTCTAACAATGAGTAATTAAAGAGTCATGATATTCACACCCAGTTTTATTTTTCTTTTATTATTTTTTATGCCACTTCAGAAATCATTAGTGCGGAACATGGGATATGCTATAACACAAGCCTGGCGTTCTTCACAGATTGAGGAAGGTGGAATAAATATTTAGACCAAGTCACTTCCATACCAGAGGTGCAAGCAGACCTATTACGAAATATTTCCATGATTTTTGAACAGTCAGTACCTAGACTTGGAAGTTAATTTAAAATCGAATGTGCGGCCGTTTCTGGGTTAGTGTTACTCCATTAGACCGTGGTGACCAGTAGTCCGTATTCATCGCTAATAAGAAACTGAACAGGTATAGAGTTTTCTATACCTGGAATGCATAGTAACTAAAGATGGTGGAACAGATGAAGACATAAATCAAAGAATAAAAACAACAAATAAGCTTTTATACAATTATATCATGTATGGAAGAAGAAAAATATTTCAAAGAAAATTGAATAACGGATTTTTAATACTAATGTAAAATCAGTTCTCCTTTATGCCCGTGAAACATGGAAAGTTTTAAAGGAAGCATGAAAAAACTACAAAGCTTTGCGAATAGCTATTTAATACGTATTTTAAACATAAAATTGCCAGACACAATATCAAATAACTCTCTGTGGGAAGTTACAAAACAAGAAGCGATTGACATCCGAATTAAAAAGAGAACGTGAGTATGGATCCGTACACTCTAAAGAAAGCAGCTGCCGCCATAGAAAAAGATGTATTAGATTGGAAACCCCCCAACTACTAGAATGAGGTGACAACCAAGGAAAACTTGGAGAAGGACAATATGAGAGGAAATAATAGATGGGAAAACTTGGAGAAAGGTTAAGGCATTGGAAAACCAGAGGAGAAGATGGAGAAGCTTCACAAGAGCCCTGTGTTCCACTCGGAACCAAAGAATTTAAGAGAGTGAGTCGATCAGTCATCTCAGCACTGTCCATCATGATTTCTCACAGCCGTCTTTCTGTGCATGTCGTTGTTCCTGCCGGCCGAAATCCGAATTATCTTAGAAGAGCTCTGTGATATAACATGGTGAATTTCGATGTGAAAGTCAACAGATATTTCGCCTACATCTTCATGATTGAAGGGTAAGCCAAATGAAAAACCAGCTCGAAACAGACAGAAAGCAGAACTCTTAGGATTGGCCTATCTGTTAATCGTGTCATTGACGCACGACTTTGTAAATCCAGTATACGTTATGAGGTCAAGCTCCAAGCAAAAGAAAAGTAGTCGTTTTCTGCATTAATCTATACATGTACGAGTATGTTACGGCTGTTCACTGCACATTCCCTCTTTATCGAACAAGGATGCAATAGTTAAGGCTCATGTTTCCAGTAATCAAATCTCCCCATGCAAACAACAAATTTTGTGGTTTCAGTCCGCAAGCGAACTATACCGACCGAGCGACCCCCGCTTCTCGGCAAGGTTAGTGCTAACTTTAGCGGATAGAGGGTGTAGCGTGGTCAGCGCAACGAATCTCCAGATCGGTTAACTTCGGTTTTATAGACCGGATCCGCTATATCCTTGAAACAGCTCCTCAATTATTCTCACGAAGCTGAGTGGGCCCCGTTCCAGAACCGCTATTTCTAAAAAAAATTTGGTAGTGCCTAGAATCGAACCAGGACCTCTGGATCTGTAGCCAGTAACTCTGACCACTAGACCACAGAGGCTGTCCATAGCTCCCCATTCAGAACAATATCCCTAGTGATATGTAAGCAGGTAAGTCTCTGCCGCAGCTCAAGCGGTTAATCGCCGGCTGTCCGCAGTGGCGGTCAGCGTTCAGTCCCAGGTCAATTCATGTGGAATTTTTGGTGGACAAAGTGACATTGAGGTAGGTTTCCTCCCATCGCTTTCGATTCCCCTCCCAATTCTCATTCTACCAAAATTCTCCAAAGTCATCTAACATCAGATGCTGCTACAATAGGCCAGTTAGTGGCCGACGTACCAAGTACACTATATTACAAGAAATTAAAAAATGAACAGCTAAGCAGGTACGCGTTTCCTGGGTCCCATAAACTTACCTCTGGTATAACTGCAACCCTGTGATTGTCATTGCAACGAAAGCAGTGGCGTTACGAAATGCAGTATTGTGTAAAAAATAATGGCTGTATAAAAAAATTGAGATAATTTCAGTCGCATAATTTCTGGCTTTCTGATTACCCAGTCATATCAGTTCAATTTTCAGAGCTGGGATAGCTCAGTCGGTATAGCGACAGGTTGTTGGATGTCTGGCTGNATTACCGGGGAACATTTCTCCAGGGGTAAAGTGGCCGGGGTGTGAAGCTAACAGCCCACGTTCAACTAGTGCTGAGGAAAATAATAGTGGAGCTTTACTTCCACCTACCCCCATTCATATTCATGGGGTGGCGCTTAATTTATTAAGCGAAGGAATAACTTTACCTTTACCTTAGTAGTTCGGTTTTCAATTTTATTGCTGAATATTTGAACACGTTACTTGAAAACGCAGAGTTTTCATATATATTTAAGTTGCGGCTATTGCAGCAAACGAGCAAAGGAGACTCGAAACAGCGTTTTAAGTTTACATTCCGAACAACAACAGTTTTAATATGTCATGGTTCCAGTGTACTTTTTAATTGCTGTAAACACTAAATAGGTTTAAAACAACTGCTTCATATTCTGACTGTAATCAGAATTACGCCTGACGCCATTACCTGAAACACCACGTCACTTTGACCACATGTACTCGTAATGTATTATTTTACTCGCCGACTGCGAGTGCTAACAACCCACAGAACGCGCGACATATAGCAGTGTCTTTATTCTTCTATGGAACCCACAAATTCCGTGCCATATCTTGAACCAGTTAAGCTCAGTCCACAACATCTCATCCATTCCTTTAAGGTCAATTTTAATAGAATTCTGTTATCCAAACCGTCTGTTCCTTTCAGGTTTCCATATAAATTTCTAGTAAAGTAAAGTAACTAAAAGTATCCCTGTAACAGGCCGTGGAGGCTCATTGGGTTGTGAGATGTTGAGGTTCCCACATTTTTTAGACAATCGGCTCATACGTGGCGGTACATTTGTCAGCTGTACGCGCCGGCGGTCCTTTACCCCCCAGAATATTCCAATAATATTGCTTTTAGAGGCTGAGTCGTAGGGCTATAGCGCAGCTGGAAGGATTAGGTAAATGAAAAAATCCAGTGACATCATCAGGACTTGAACCCGCCTTCTTCCGGCTTGTAGCATAATGCCTCAACCAACTATGCTAAATTTCTAGTATAATTTTAATCTTCCCTCTCACACCATTCTCTTTCATTTGATCACCCTAATCGTGTTTGGTGAACAGTACACATTACGCGCTTTCTCCATTTTCTGCTGCTTCTTGTCTCCTGCTCTCCCAACGTCTTTCTCTCACGCACTCTGACTGTCTGACTGTCACCTGAAGTTAGGTTCCACGCCACAACGAATGTGCGTAAACCTGAAAGTGGAGCAGAGGGTGTTAGACGGCCATGAGAAGTAGGTTACGTTGAGAAGTTGCAGAATAAATGAAGGTGAGAAGGCTTGAATAATTATGAAGAGCAACCCAGAAGAGTGGAACAAGAATTCCTGAACTGCTCTGGTTTTCCTGTCCTCTACGTGCCTTAAGACTTAAAAAAATGTCTCGGTCCGTTGGCCAAGCAGAAGAGGACTTCGTTGGTTGGTTTGTTTCCGAGTGCGTTCAAGTAAATTGAGGACAAAACTGTCAGAGAAAGGATCGGAAGCTTTGGCGAAACGTAGTAGCAGCTCGGAACGAAAGGAAGGCGGAGCCGTCGACAAATCACTGCACAAGAAAAAGAATTAACTAATTGTTATTGTCTTCCCCTCTGTAGCCAATAGATTCATCATTATAAAGTGGCCCTCACGACACCCCTAGCGGTATATTACGAGATCCTATTCCGAAAGATTAATTCAGTTTCCACGTGACCGGCACACAATGGACTTCGAGTGGTTTACACAGTGCATATTCGATTAGCATCTACCGTCGGATCAACAGCTGAAGACTGGAATATCACCTGACAGTTTTCGGCAATACGCAGGTCAGTTGCATATGTGATACTTGTGTGATGACAAGTTATGCAGTACATTAAACTGAGTTTCGCAGTTTACGTTAGTAGCCGACTTACTGTATTTAAATTTGAATGACAGATTAGGAAGTTAATATCCTAAATACTGTTACTTGTTTCTTTCTTCTCGATCTAAGTTTATAATTCTGAAAAATAATTATGACCTACAGACACAAAACAAAGGCTTCAAAACATCATACTTTTACAGATTCTAAACGAACTTCATATGCCAGTCGTTTCTGACTTAACTGTCTTAACAGTAACTCAGTTGGTAAAAGAAAACATTGTAAGCATGGAACAATTAGGCTCATTACCGCAAAAGAAACCAATTATCGACAATTTGGATCCAGTTAACGCCCTCATACCCTATTTCATTATGCTCCATTTTAATATAGAAAAGAACGTAAAATAATTCAGAACGAGCTTAGCTAGCCAAAATTATGAAGATGTAGTTTTTTTTTTTTAAATTCGCTTAGTGGAGAGTGGAGTCCAGCTGGGTCCACTCGGCACGGCGGCCACTGATTGGCCTATTGTACCTGCCCCGGGTGATTATAATGATGGAGAATTTGGTGAATGAAGATTGACAGGAGAAACCGAAGTACTCGGAGAAAACCTGCCCCAGCGCCACTTTGTCCACCACAAATCCCACTTGACCAGACTCGGAATCGAACCCGGTCCGCCACAGTGGGATATAGATGCAGTTACATGCATATTAAATCTAATAAATTTAGTGCAGCAACATTTGTGCATTCTTTCTTATAAGAAAAATGTATTACGTTCTGCATATTTAAATATTAATAATGACATCGACTCCATCTGTCAGTGCAGTTATTCTCTTAAGCACGCAGGCTAGCGTCCGGTTACTTATGTTTGGAAGAAGTTCGATTAATTCGGTTACCTTTACTTTCTGCTGCAACGAGTCAATATATTTCTGCTCATCGATGTAGAAACAACCACGTAATGATCTTACTTTCATGTACATATCTGTACAAACTCATCCTTGGATAACTGGCCTAAGATATTGCGTTCTACTGAGGCATATTGACTTAATATTTAACATAATTATAACTTACATGAAAAAGAAATACCTAGTGTGATTAGACTGATTCATGAAACCGTAGATGTCTGTGCTGGCCTTTGTACCAGTATATATCGGATATCTTGCATTAATATGCAGTAAATCTATCTCTCTCGGTATAAGGCTATTCCTTTTCTTCCCAGTAATGTACTATATATTCAGAAAAAAATCTTTCGAAATTTCTTTTCATGTAAATATTTTCCTTTTGAGACTGCTCCTAGGACAAAAGCGCTGAGGTCTGGCAGCTTTACGAAGAATTCGAGCAATGCCCTTACATTGTGATTACCTTGTTTAGCAGTTCCAGTTTTACGAATCATACTTACCACAGCGTGTAAGTATTTTCTTCGCTGCGGTTGGTGGATTTTCTGTTACTTCAGTTGTCCGACAAGAGTTAATTTACTTCCGGAAGCAGGTCCGTATTCCGGCAGAACTTATTCAAGCAAAAGTCGAAGTATTACACTCTAAGATCTACAAGCTAATTATTTCTATTTGGCATAAGGAAAAAATGCCTGATTAGAGGAAGGAGTCTGTTAGTGTATCAGTGCAAAAGAAGGGTGAAAAGCTGACTGTAGTGATTATCAGGGAATATGACTGCTATCAATTTCGTACAAAATTTTATCCAATTATATTCTCTCAAGGTTAAGGTAACGGATCAACTTCATGTCAGATTTTTGCATTCGTCAGATATTGGAGAAAAAATGGGAGTACCATGAGACAGTTCATCAGCTATTCATGGACATCAAGAAAACCTATGATTCGGTTAAGAGGGAAGTATTGCACAGTATTCTCATAGAGTTCGGGGTACCAATGGAACTAGTTAGGCTGTTTAAAACATGTTTAAACGAAACGTATAGTAAAGTCCGTAGAGGTAAATATTTGCCTGATAAATTTCCTATCCAGAATGGTCTAAAAGAAGGAGATATTTTATCTCCATTCCTTTTCAACTTTGCTTTAGCATATGCAATTAGGAAGGTCCAGGGAAACCAGGTTGGACTGAAATTAAATGGGACACATCAGCTGTTGGCCTATGCTGATGATGTGAATCTACTGGGGGATAATGTAGATACCATAAAGAAAAACACACAAACTTTAATTGACGCAAGTAAAGAGGTTGGTCTAGAAGGAAACACAGAGAAAACTAAGTGTCTGTTACTGTCTCGTCACCAAAATGCAGGGCGAAATCATGACATAAAGACAGGAAACAGATGTTCTGAAAATGTGGCACAGTTCAGATATTTGGGAAAAAGTTAACAAACTAAAACCTGATGCAGGAGGAAATTAAGAGGAGACTGAATTCGGGTAATGCTTACTACTATTCGGTCCAGAACCTTTTGTCTTCTCGTCTGCTGTCAAAAACATAAAAATTAAAATATACAAAATTATAATTTAGCCTGTGGTTCTGTATGGGTGTGAAACTTGGTCTCTGATATTAAGGGAAGAACATAGGCAGAGGGTGTTTGAGAACAGGATGTTGAGGAGAAAATTTGGACCAAAGAGAGAAGAAGTGACAGGATGTTGGAGAAAACTGCATAATGAGGAGCTTCATAACTTGTACTCTTCTCCAAGTATAATTAGAATGATCAAGTCAAGGAGGATGAGGTGGGCAGGGCATGTAGCACGGATGTGGGAGACAAGGAATGCATATAGGATATTGGTAGGAAAACCAGAAGGAAAGAGACCACTGGAAAGACCAAGGCGTATGTGGTCGGACAATATTAAAATGGATCTTAGAGAGATAGGTTGGGATGGTATAGATTGAATTGAACTGGCTTAGGTTTGAGACCAGTGCAGTGCTCTTGTGAACACGGTTATGAAACTTCGGCTTCCGTAAAATTCTGGGATATTCTTGGGTAGCTGCAGAATTGGAGGCTCCTCCATAAGGGCTCAGCTCCATGAGTAAGTAAGTAAGTAAGTATGTGGTTCTGTGCCTTTATACGCAAGCAAATCTGCTATTAATTTCCGACACATGCCCCAGACGCCCTCCCTCCTCCAGGTAAGTTACTCTTTGTCTTATTACCCCTCGCAGACTAGCATTATGTAATCTTATACTAGTGCTAAACAGGGGCCTGTCCAGTCTTGACGTAAAGGACTACAGATTTGGATAAAGCAGACAATATTTGTCGCTTGGTATGGAAGAACTGCTTGCTGTTTCGGCCACAAGTAATGTGGCGTTATTGCTATTCAGCTGTTGCAATACCACACATATTGCCTTCTACCATGGTTATCTTCAGGCTACGGGAATAAAACCTATGGATTATCTCCTAGCATTGCATCTTCTTTCGGCTTATCTATTTTCTCATTGGTTCCAATAAGTTAACCATTTATTCCGATTCTACAATTCTGTCTTGCGACCGAAATTCTCATAGTGGTCAGTGTTGTTACTAAAGTTCGAATTTGTAACCATTGCGCTATTTAAAGGAGAGCGCTCGGCCGAGCTCCAGTTCATCTCAGGTGTTTTTCCGCGCACGGCTTCGTGATTCTTCTGACTGATTCTGCGCACTGCGAATTGGCATGAGATTTGTGACAAACTGAACGGTCCCAGTAAGTTTAATTTCATTTTTGGTGGCTTAATGAGGAATGACGAAACCCTTTTTTTTTCAAATACTTTTTGTGTACAGCAAGTTCTTTCGACGCTAGGATATAAATTATTACTCTTATAGAAAGGAGATATATACGGTATAAATAATAATATACGTAATAAAATTGTTGATGATATTTCTCCAGCGAAGCAGTTTTGAAGTAAACACATTTCGTCTTAATTTTACATTTAATTGAAAGTACATTTATAAGTTTCAAGTCTCCACGGCCGTGAATGTTCACATTGTAATCTACCGGGCTATGGCATTATGTACTGTTGTAGGTACACATCGACGTTTCGAAGTAATATGATTCCTTCACATTTAGATTCAAATTTTGTATCCACGGTCACACCCCAGAAGACCACGGTCGGAGAGCAGGCACCAATTCTTTTTCAAACGAAGAACAGAAGTATTTATGTACCGGCAGATGGGTCCTACTAACCAGTTCGATGTTCGAATTCAGCTTCAACTTTCTGTTTTCAAATTTCGAGCAGGAACTAATAGGAGCTGTAAAATTTATTTCAAATTCTAACAATAACGTTAAAAAATTGTTCTTATGCCTAATCAAGTGCCACATCATGAAGACATAAAGATATAGACCCACGTATTTTAAATTCAGTATACAGATTCATGACTAGCTTCACGCCCTGGTCGCCTTACCACTGTGAAAATTACCCCCGGCGTCATTTTGACAGGAGACTGGATGGGCCCCAGAGGCGGTTTTGACGCTGTGAAGAAAAATATATGCCTTCTACCACGAATTGAATCACATTCCACAGGTTCCCAGCTCATTACGAATCAGTGTATAAAACTGCCTTAGTTACAGGTCGACTGACACATCGGTAAGAGAAATAATCTGTAGCCCATAGTAATAGTNTACGCACTGTAATAGCCCATAGTTTAAACGAAGGAAAACTGGCAGAAAATCTAAGAGATATTTTCCATCACTCGGCATCCGGAAATATTGGGAGACAAGTAGTTTAGTAGAAGATTTCAGATACCAGGAATTTATTTCAGGGTCAGGTAAAAACGTTTAAGAAGTACATGTAAGTGTCCCTAGGATTAATTATTTAAGCACCATGCTATGAAAACGAATGAGGAAGTGGAAATATAGCTCCACCATTCTTGACCTCGGCACTAAATGGGGGTTTCTGGCCAGCTTCACGCTCCCGCAGCTTTACATCTGGAAGAAAAGCTCCAGGCACCCAGTGGATATAAGGCTGGTTGACCCCCAGAAACGATGTATACATTGTGGAGTTGAGAAAAATCTCTTGGCTCTGCGGGGAAGTAAATCCTTTAGTCCAGCCGACTATACCGACTGAGCTATCGCGGCTCCAAAAGCGCATAAAACGATGAAAAAATACAATACTTATAACAATATCGTCATAGCAACAAGAAATAGGACTACATATGTATGACATGCGTTATAAAACTTTTTCGCCATTAGCCACTTTCACTGCTGGCATTCTTCGACCTTGGCCGTGGCAGGAGCTGCGGTAGCTGGTGCTTTCTTGAACATATCCGTAAGGTGTTCTATTCTCGTATGTCTATTAAGAATAACGACATTTTAGGGTAGTAAAATCACGGATACAGGATGCACCACTGTAGGTGCACTGGAAAGTACGTATTTAGAGTAGTCACAGAAAAGTCACCGAAGACAATTGACTTTCCTACAATTATAAACCGGACTTCATTTGGTTGATGCAGATTACCACTTTGTGACAGTTAGAGCAGGCGCCAAGGAGAGTGACGGGGATCTAAAAGCCTACAAATTTGCAAGCACAAAAACTACTTATTCCATCAGAAAAAGCTCTGCTTGGGGCTACTCTTACTCTACAGTATATCATTGTGGGTGGGTGGGTGGAATATATGTATCCCAAAATAATTACCTATAGTTAGAGTCTAGATGAACAGATTTTCATGAAATTTGATGTTTGGGTGTTATTCTAAAATTTACAGACATATTCTGTTTTTAAGGTCTTTCATTCTGGTCCGTCACACTAACCAATTAACAATCAAGTTCCTTCCGTCAAATGTGACACTTTTTTAAGTTTTCCACCTCGTCACCACCTGCCTTACATGTTTCGGCTCACCACGGAGCCATCATCAGAGGCATTTATAGTAGAAAAAGAAATCACCAACACACAAAACTTCACTTTGTCCAAGATAGCCACGTTCCAGTTAATTAAAATAATTACAAATAGTTAAAATTACCCAGA
>NW_019732862.1:351947-467187 GCF_002891405.2 Cryptotermes secundus | reverse complement strand
TAATTTTAACTATTTGTAATTATTTTAATTAACTGGAACGTGGCTATCTTGGACAAAGTGAAGTTTTGTGTGTTGGTGATTTCTTTTTCTACTATAAATGCCTCTGATGATGGCTCCGTGGTGAGCCGAAACATGTAAGGCAGGTGGTGACGAGGTGGAAAACTTAAAAAAGTGTCACATTTGACGGAAGGAACTTGATTGTTAATATTCTGTTTTATTTAATATCAGACAGTAATAATCAATATTTGCCATATTTATTACATAACCTACGCATTTTTGAATCCTTAAATGTTTATGGGAGCGATAAAATGTGTAGAATGTACGTGGTCTGTCCAAAGAGAAACTGAACTTGTTAAATAGGGCGCCAACGACCCAACACAGGTGACTCGTGACAGTGGTGTTTTGTAGCGATCACCTAAAGCTTTAACCTGACACCTGCCCGATCACGCCACATCACTTAGTCATCGAGTACATGCGGTAGAAACAACCTGTCTTTTGTGCCTCTTGCGATTTTGCAAGTTGAAATATGAAGGACCTTGAAGAGTAACGTTGTTGGTTGAAATTGTTCCAAATTGGCAAAAACTTTTACAGAGAATTTTCAGATGTTGAAGCAAGCTTATGGAGAGGATTGTATAAGCCGTTCACGGTGTTACGAATGGTACCAACGTTTGAAATCGGGCAGAAAGTCCACCGAAGACAATCCCAAATCTGGACGGCCTTCCACATCAACGGACCATGATCATGATGAGAAAGTGAGTGCTGCGGTTCGTGAAAATCACCGCCTAACTCTCCGTGAAGTTTCTGAAAAAGTAGGCATCAGTAAAATTTCGTACCACACAATTTTGACCGAAATACTTGAGATGCATCGTGTTGCTGCAAAATTTGTGCCATGTTTTTGACAGATAAGCAAAAAGCGAACCGTGTCATGGTCAGTAAGGAGCTATTTGATCGTTCAAATGCTGACGAAAACTTTCTGAAAAATGTCGTAACAGGTGATGAAACATGGGTGTACGTGTACGATATCGAAACAAAAGCTCAATCATTGCAGTGGGTGGGAAAATTGTCGCCGCGACCAATGCACGTCGGAGTCGATCAAATGTGAAGGTGTTGTTGATCGTTTTTTATGAGAAGGGCCTCGTTCATCATGAGTTTTTCCACGTGGTCAGACAGTCAATGGACAGTTTCACTCGGAGATCTTGGAGCGCTTGAGGGAGGCAGAACGAAGGAAGTGGCCTGAGGGGTGGAGGTACCAGACCTGGATGCTGCACCACGACAACGCACCTGCTCACGCGTCGCCCTCATCCGTGAATTTTTGGCGAAGCACGAGACGGCTTCCGCCCCCCCAACCGCCCTACTCTCCAGAATTGGCCCCCTCAGAATTTCTTTGATTCCGGAATTTGAAATCCGATCTGAAAGGTTTCGAATTTTGGACGATAGAAGAGCTAGAAGAAAAATCGCTATGGGACCGACGCGCTGTCCCGCAAAACTCGTTCCGGGACGCGTTCTAGCACTGGAAAAACGTTTGAAGCGGTGTACAGACAGTGGAGGGGAGTACTTTGAAGGAGACAAGTCTTATTAAATTGTAAGTTTAAGAACGAATGTTTAAAAAATATGCTCGATTTCTTTTCGGAAAGACCGGGTATATTACACAGAAAATTACTACACATTTGGTACAGAGTACATTTATTGCTGCATTCGAGGCAATTAATCTTTCATTTTAACATATACTTAATAATTACTGAATATAACTTGGTGTTTCGATTCGTATTGCACCTGTGAGTAGTGTAGTCAGAAATTAACACCAATGTAATGTTCACAAATGGTGCAAAATCGACTGTTTCGGCATATCTCGATTCTCTGCGTTCCTAGCAACCCAGCAAAATATTCTTGTCCAGGAATATTGAAAGGTCTGAGCGGATGTATTACACGTGTCTGTATTTTCAACATACCTCTGTTTCCCTTGCTGAGCTGAATTGAGCAGAACCTGTGAACATGCTCTTTATTGGAGCGTAAATATAAAATTAGGTACTTGTGTATCTGCCTACCCCCGTAAAAATGGAAGTGCCTTAAGTTGTATCGTTTGTTCATGTTGCAGGTTGGATGTGGAGCATGCACTGCAAGAGTGGAAACATATGAAAAATCCGACATCTATCCACTATTGTGACTTCTATACTGGAGAGCATGATAAGGAATATCAGATTGCCACTCTTGGCTGCTCTTTGTCTATTCCACTCGAGATGTTCGTCGTCTACGCTACAGTTCTCGCAGTCATCTGATCGACATCTTGCTCTGTACCATGCTCCAGCCCCATATCAAGAAGCTGGCAGAGCACGTCTCAGTTCTGTAATTATCACATCAAGGCCATTCTCGATTGGAGATCAACTGAACAGCACTACAAGATCCAACGCCAATATTCCAAGTATGTCCGACCTACAGTGGCGTCGAGAGTTCATCACATCGTCGCATCCTCCAACCACTTCCACTACCACAGTCTATCCGCGGTCGTCCGCCCATATCCCTCATTATTCAATTGATTGTTCTAATGGAAAGAGTTGCAGTGAAACGATCAACATAAATTCGACAACTCCCCCCACTTTCAAACCTTATTCACAAGAAGTTTTGGAGAAATTTCTCAATGACTATGCTGTTTCTAAATTAAATTCCACTAAGCAGTACTCAAAGAACGAAACACCACCGTCTTATGTAACGTTTGACAGTAGTGACAATAGAAGCTTTAGTGAGGACAAGAGTAAAGATCTGACTGCGTTTGAACCTACAGCAGAACCAACTAATCGATTAGCAAACTTGTATCTTGATGATGAGAACGAGCCGGATTCTGTATCGATTGACGGCAAATCCAAGCCTCACTGGAGCCTGGTACAAGCCCAACATCACAATCATCCATATGACGACCGTGATGGATGGGTAACCCTGGAAGCAATTCCGTGGTCTTCCAGCAAAATTTCAAAATGGCAATCATCAAATATAAGCAACAAGCGTCCCCACTGGGAGAGCCGACCTCAAGCACAAGACTGGAATTCCGACAAGCCTTCGAAGCCGTGGGAAAGACCACAGCATGGTGAGAGGCCAACGGACTGGAAATATGAGAAGCCATCAAAGCCACAGTACCTGGTGAGTAACCGACCAACAGATGACAGCTGGTCACAAGAATCGGTCCATAAACCAGTACTTCACTTGGAACGACCTGTAGGCGATTACAATTACAAACCAACCCATGGGCATCACCAACAATGGATAACTTCAAGTCATCCTGATATTATCACTGAGGGAACACCTGAAAACTGGCCAGTTCCTATACATAGACCGGGAGGAACTGGAAACTTTAAGCCATGGCCATATCAAGAAACAGATTTTGCTCACCATCAGCATCAGTATGATGACAATTATAAACATGAGGTAACCCGCAGACCTCCAACTCCTGTCGTCTATCACGACGGTGGACTACCGCAGAATTATCCTGAGAGTGGGGAAGGTGAGTGGGTGCTGCTGTCCAGCACTAAAGGGTATTCCAAGCCTATTCGCCATCACTCATACCAAAGAGCCCTCACACTGAACCCAAGACCTATCACTGCAACTCGTAGTGTCAGACTGACAGTTCTCCCTGCCCTAAATGGCACAGCGAACACAACAACTTCGCATGGTGGCTTGCTGGAGGTGGAGAGCACATTCCAGACTGTTGATGAAGCCCAGAGAGACGACGCCAATAAGAGAATAGAGAACGACACTAAACCAGTACCGGTAAGGCTCATCTCTACGCCAGTTAAGCCAAAAGGAAATGGAAAAGCAGTCCTAGCTGCTGTGGGAGCTGGCATGCTCCCAGCCACGATGGCACTTCTCGTGCCAATGTTGCTGGGACGGAAGAAAAGAAGCACTCTGGCACCAAATATGAACTTAACCGCGACAATGCCAGCCATTCTGGATTACGCTTCTCCGAAGTTGAATAACAGAAAGGAAAATGCGAAGAAATGGGAAATAAATAATAGAGTTGTAACGAGTAAGGAAGCTGTGCGAAAAGGAGAAGTTTAAACGTTTTAATTTGAAAGCAATAAGTCTTTACATTGTGATAGCATTGACGAAATTTTCTGTACATCACAGTTGTGCAGATATCACAAATCAGAAGTCTCTTATGAAGGAAACAGAGATATCAAGCGTGTTTTGGAACAGTAGCATTCTTGATAATAATAATAGGTTGACAGCATCAATATTTGCAGTTATTGGAGCTGAATTTTAATTTATGGAATTTGTTTACACTTTTTCCAGTGTTCCTATACAAGATGTGGTACAATTGTTGTTTCCTGCACTTTCATAGTTTCGCTAAATCCGGAAATAGAGTTTTATATTTATATGTTACTTTTTGTTAGTATTTTTACGAAACTCTAATTTTAAAGAAAGTGTCAGTACCTTGAAATTTCTCTTGTTCTTGGAACACAGGCATATGTGGTCACAGTGGAAATTTCTGTCATATGTAAACAAGTTCAATTGTAGCTGTGTGAAAATTAAAGAATTTTGTAGACATAAGGTCGTGATATCCTCTCTAGAGGACGAAGAAATGTAATTCTCTATTGAATTTTAATTATGCTAGACTCAGTCATGTGCACGATGCGGAACGCGTGAAGTCCCTACATTACCAGATTATTTTTTTGTCAATGTCCTTCTACGTTTAAAGCTGTGATGAAGAATTTTACCATAAAAAAGCTCGTCTTCACTTATAGATGGAGAAAATTACTTGTTAATTACTTGGTATGAATCACGATTTTATTAATGTACCTGTTAATTAACCAAATCCGTGGAACTAAGTTTTCCAACCAATAAATACTCAACCACTGAAGAAAGTCTCTGCATTTTATGGAACACGGAGTTTCATTTCCCTGGTCACAACAGACCGCCGCTGATCCCTATTCTGAGCAGGACGGGTACAGACTACAACATTCTACTCCTTTTAGGTTAATTTTAATATTATTCTCCCATTTCCTTGTAGAGTCTTTACAATCATCTCTTTCCTTCTGGTTTCCCCACAAAAACTTTATATACACTTCTCTTTTCTTCTCTTTCTTACTTTCGCCTTCTTCCTTCTGGCCGTTTAAATACTTTTATTATTATTTCGATTTAAGTAATTATAGGACATATATTTATAATCATTTTAATTTTTACCGATTTATAAATTTCATACTTTTATATACGTTACATATATTTTGCCATTAAGTAAACCATGATTGTGACTTTAAGAACGCGTTGTTTTGTCTTGCACTTGCAATGCAATGTTTCAATGTATGTTCTGACATAGTAAGGCGCCCGCTTGTTGCCACCTTAACAGGCCTGTGCAACTGTAAATCTTCGAACTGGAAGTTCGAAAGCGACTCGAATCCGAGCTTGATATTTTCCGAATGTTGAAACAAACGTTGTAATTGCCAAGAAAACAATTCTGACATAGGCACCTAGTTTGTATGTAACCTATCAGTTGAGATAATTACGTATTTTCTGAATAGTTGCGCTTTTGAGTTTGTAGCGCTGTATTTCGAAATGCTAACTCAAAACTAAAAATCACTTACATCTCTGACTCTGAATCTGCCAAAGAGTACGTGAATGAACGGTGCATTCCATTGTACTTCTTTATATATTTCATCCTAGGTATTTCGTGGTACCTTCTCTCTCTCTTCTTAATCCTATACACAGTCGGTAGGACTCCGTGCACAGTCAGCCCGTCGCAAGGCAGCTACCTACAAAGGACACACAAACATAGAATAAACGCACACAAACACAGACACATAGAGTGGGATTCGAACCCACGACCCCAGTATTGGAGCGGGCGAAGAGGTTTCGTGGTACCTTCGAGTGGTGAATAAATCAATCTTTATATCATTGACGCTGGTGGTTTGGGCCGTTAACACCCTTGAGATTCTCATGTTATCCGGCTGCCTGTTCCATCCAATCAGATTTCGTTTATGTGTTCTTAATTATATTTATGAGAGTATGTCCGTCATTGAAGCCAAATCCTGTAATTAATTCCCTTTAGTATTAAACCTAAGAACCCTGATAAGGAGAGATGGACAGGAGGGAGGAAGTTCGGATACATGTTTGATCCCCCTTCATTTCATATTTCTAATATCTGGCGAGAAGTACAATTTATGCATCTCTTGAAAATGCAGTTGTCTCCAACTTCACATTATTTCATTCCTCTTGGACCCAAATATTCTCCTCAGCACCTTGTCTTCGAAGATCGGCAAACTATTTTCTTACTTACTGTGAGAGACCAAGCCTCACACCGCCAAAAAACTGCAAGTAAAATTGCACTTCTCTATGCTCTTAATTTTTCATGAATGCACTTGTGATCTGTAAGCATCATTCTCAAATATCTGAACTTTGTCAAGTTTTCAAAGGATGTAACAAATTTATCCTGCATTCAGGTCACAAAACATTAACATACACTTGGTTTTCCTGTGTTTATTTGTATACCAATGTCCTTATTAGCATCTATCACTGTTTATGTTTATTTATTTATGTTTATATTAATCTACACTAAATTGACATCATGAACATAAATCCAAAGCAGCTGTGTCTCATTAATTTTAATATGGCCTGGGTTTCTTGGGCCTCCTAAAGGTATGCTCAAAAGTATACTTGAAGAGCAATACTGGTAGAGAATGTCACCGAGTCGGACTATTCTCGAATAAGAAACAAATGTTAATCTACATGGACTTTCCTATGGGTCACATTAAAACACATTTTAATTAGCCTAATTATTTTCATGGAAGTACAGATTTTGACAAGAATATTGTACAATATTTCCCTCTCAACTGAATCGTATTATTTCTTGGAATCCATAAACAGCTGATGTACCGCCTTTTGTATTCTCATTTATTCTTCATTAGTCGATGATTAAAAAACTTATTATTAGTTGAGCTATTAGTTGAAATTCACCATGATGATCTTTAGCAGTTTCTTCTTAATGCTCTGTTAACATCGAGACAAGAATACAGGTTAAATTGTTGTATGACATACAAACAGAAAATATATTTGTTTTATTTCATACATAGTTACTTGAATGGAATGATCAATAAAAACACTGTGTTTTTCTATCTGCAAGAAATTGTGTATTTATATCTCTTTATATGGTAATGTTAAGATACTTAGAAGGACTACATACAAGTCTATTAATTAATACACTGTAAATAATTCAGATTCCTGCTAGTTAAGATTAAATTCCACCCAGAAGTATTTTCGAATGGAAGTACCCAATTTACTATCTGGACAGCACATTCATAAAGATCATTTTCTTGTGTAATCTCAGTAATGACTACATAACAGTGTCCATATGACAAATTCAATTAAAATCTCCAACATAGTGGAACATTAAAATTCTCATGTGTCTTCTATATAATTTGTTTCTATTGATAATCATACAGTATCATGCTCAATTCTGGATTTCTTTAATGGTGTCTTTCTAACTGCAGAGCTTATGTAGCATCAAATTGTGAATGTTAAATTATCTCCCTCACCAGTCATGGATTAGGGCATATGGTATGTTCTTATCAGAATTCAGTCTTTTACACATTTGATAAAACTCCCTTGATAGAGAATGGCCTCATCTAAGATTTTTACAAACACAGACACACCTAACAGCAGAGAACTATGTGAATCATGCCATGAGCGTTTATTAAACCTTCGACCAACACTATAGTGGTCCAAGGTAAATTGTATTAACTTATTCTACAAGTTAATATTATTTCTGCACTTCTGCTGGTGTAATATTTCGTAAAATATATTTGTATACTTATTGCAATGAATTGGGACCAACATCACTGTACATGTATTTAGCCATAAGCTGCATATTGTATCGTACTGGTGAGCACATATTTGTGTAATAGTTCTTGAAGAAACTGTATTGCACAGACATCTATGGAAGTACATTAGAATGTGTCTCCAATTTTATGTACTTACAACACGTTTAGTAATTCTATTTATTAAATAATAATATGTATACACTCTCATTTCATTTACATACACCTAAATGAATAATAGGCCGTGATAAATTCAAAATATGTTTAATAAAAAGAAACAGTGGGAAAAACAATGAATTTTATAACATATTAAAATGTCTATCTGTTATCACAAGACCCATATGTCAAATTCAAAAAGAAAATCAATAAACTCTGCATGCGTTTTCTTTCTTTTCATTTACATTGTCTAAAATATCGCAACCCTTTCTGACCCCAAGAGCAGTGATTTGTTTATTGCCTTGATGCAATGAACACTTATATTCCCAATCTATATAAATTAAAATGATATGAACACCTACACCACTGATTTGGTGATATGCATTAGATCTGTAATCAGAAAGATTCCTTCATTTTAGCTAAGTACAATGTACCTTTGTAAAACTTAGTGCAGTGTATAGTGTAGCTAAAACTTTGTTTACATTGTTCACTTATTATGTGAAGATGCAATCCTGTCTACATATCAGACTATCTACACGGAATTCTGAATACCATTTTTTTCTCTGATAAACCCTAACAGCTGCACAGAAAATATTTTTGAAATGTTTAAAGACAATTATGTGTGTATTGCAGGCCAAGAGATTCCTCGGAATTCTTAAATATTTTATTTTAGAAGTTAACATAAATACTAATATTATATTTGAAGTTCTCACTGATTGAAGAGTACAGTCTTCATGGTTGTAACTGAGACAGCCCGATGGTTCGGAGGATCATAGGGTCTCCATCTTCAGGATCGAAAAATGAACCAAACTAGAAACTACAGGTAACAGGAGGCAAGCTCAGTTTAGCTTGCTGGATTCTTTCTTGGCTTGCTAATCGACTCTAAAGACAGAGGTGATGTGTACCACTGAAACATGTGGTCTCTCTGAAGTACATGATGTCACAACCTAAAAGAAGGTATTCCTCATAAAAGAATAAATTATGCAAATGATTATTTTACAACTTCAACTGTCTATGTAAATTGCGAAATATCATGAACTTTCATAATGGACTTATTTAATATAAAAACCCAAGTCATTATCGACCTAGCTTTTCGTTTTACTATTTTTGAAGCATCTAATAACAGATATGATGCTGTAATTTCTCTATGTGGTACACTGTGCTGTTTTCATAGATGGGCAGATTATGATAACACCAGCTTCCTTGCTGTACACTACAGCAAGTGTCATCTTCACCTGTCCTTACTTGAATCATGTGGACAAAATTTCATTCACTCTCTTTTCAAATCAACTGACCTGTTAATAACTGTAATATAATTTTGCACAAGGATCAGATCATGCACTGTTGATTTAAAGTCGATACTATGTTAATTTCTGAGGTTCCGTTTGTCTGTCAATCTAATTTGCTCTTCATAAGCTGAATAAAATTCTGCATATGACAGCATTATTTCTGTGTAGAAATGTAACTATCATGAATATACAAGATTTCTGTGCATATTTCTTATTAAAATGTAACACTTACTCATAAAATAATGTACTCTCGTAAAAAATTGATCATATTCATACGTTCCATAAGAGTTACAAATTCCTTCTAAACTTAATTATGTTTCTTTTATTTTCCTCGCAGTATAAAATTGCTTCAGAGTTCAACTGCCCTCTAAGTCGCTTTCTGCTTTCTGAATAGATTTAACTTACTTTTCTTCGATTTATTTTACAAGTAGTCTTTAATTTTCAAGTGTCTCTCTTGATTATTCTTGCATTAATTGAACTGCCTTTGGAACTGTTATAATCCTTGTCCATTCGTCTCTGAACTCTCTCTATGTAATTAGTAAGTGCTTGAGATGTGCTCTTCAACAAGTTTAGCCCCATTCTAAGCTTGAAACGTGCAATACGTCGAACAAATCCTAGAAGGGAAAATTGTGATTCTGGGATTTTAGTTGTCATTTCTATATCTGCGTCTTTAGTTGATATCTCATTAGACACTGTCGTCATTTCGGGGGAAATGGTTGTATCATATTCCTCGTCACTCTGTATATCAGCGTATTCACCACTAGTATCATAGTCGTTAAAATGTGTCGTCGTAGGTAGTTCATTTTCGAGGGTAGAGCTTTCATTTGGTAACGTAACAGTGTTAACGTTTTCGGTGTCTTCAGTTGGGTTATTTGTCACTCTGCCATTTACCGTGGATGTCTCTGTTTCTGTTGTTTCTTTTCCTACTGATGCCTTGACAATCCCTTCCCTCTTTTGTATGTCCCCAAGTAAAGTTACAGAATTTTTCAACATCAAGTGAGTAGGCAATTCATTGCTTTCATCTTGATAATCTTTTCCTATAAGATTTCTATTTACAGGGTATTTCAGTTTGTTAGTCTCAATTTCGTTGTCTCTCACATCCCCATCTGGAATTCTGAATTTCGTAGACTCATTGGTATCTCGCTTGAGTCTTAAACTCCTAGGTCCATGTCCAACAAAACCTGAAATAAGTGACTCCGTCTTTTGAAACTCTGAAGATATTCCACTTGAGATATCTGATAAACTTCCAGGCCCGTTTTTACTGTCCCGCTTCCCATTAGTTCTATCCTCAGCGTCACTGTTCATATATATTTCATGTTTTCGTTGACTTGAACCTTGCTTATTTCTTGAAATTTTTTCAATATGCTCATGCTCTACAAACTGCTCAGTCTGTGTATCTTCAAGCACTCCGCGTGGGCCCGGTTGCCTTGTGACAGAAACGGTAATAATACTGCCCCCTGATCGAGGTTGTGTGTCTATGCCACCCCTATACTGTTGTCTGTTCTCGGAAACGCCTCTTCTATACTGCTCATTTCCTGCAGAGATGCTTTCCAAAATGCTAATTGTTTTATGTTTCATTTCTGAAGATTTCTCTGTATTCGCTGAATGACGCAGCCCTTGCTTACTGTCAACTTGCATGCTCCCATATGCCGGCCCTTCTGTCGCTGTCAATCCTCCGTAAGCGTTTAGCGCATGAGATTCTGACGCTGTGTAACTTGGCGTGTAATATAGCCCTCCATATGCAGTAGTCCGAGAGCCTGCATGTTGGTGTGGCTTGCCGTCGAGGTGAATGCTTCCCACCGCATACTGCTTTTTAGCTGTATTTACAGTTCCGCTATACAGATGCTGAGATTCCCTCACTGAGTCTCCAATGCCCCCACTCCTTGTAGCCATTCCCCCGTACTGATACCTATCTTGTGTGTCAGCGGCACGCAAACTGCTCCCATAACTATGTTGGCTGCCATGGGAATATGGATACGTTGCTTCGTTCTTCCCAGAACCTGCGAAACTTGCAGCACCCTGCTGTGAAGAATCAATTGTTACTCCACCGTATCTCATGCCGGCCGAACTGTACATCTGCCCATCTTCTACGCCGCCAGCCGTAGTCTTGTATCTGGAGTCCTGATCGAGATCCATCCCTGGTGCTCCAGCATAACCTGTTGTTTCTTCACCTATACCGCTGTAAGTAAATTCTCCTTTATCATTCATTCCCTCTAACAGTTTCCCAAACACCTCCTCTTCCGACTGACTGTTGTCGATTTCGCCGTCATATTCGCCATGGTGATAGTATGCGCTGGGGTGCAGTTGGTGTGGAGGCATTTGTTCTTCGTAAGTTCGCCTTGTGGCAAGTCCTCCGCCAAAAGGGTACATGATTAGACCAGCAAGTCCAGCTGTAACCACGAGACCAATCAATCCCACTCCAACGGAAGGCATCACCTCTCGAGCAAGATAATTATATATCCTAGTAGAAAGAGGGCGTTCCTTTGTCGTCACTTTGTTGTTGGTGAAAGTGGTATTCATTTCTCCAGTTTTACTCTCAGGGTCTTCAGTTACTTCTGGTTTATTGCTGGGCCGTCTACGTCTATTTTTGTTATTCTTCCTTTTCTTGTTTCCTCCGGTTGGGCGTCCGGGGCGTTTTGTCATCGTGTCTAGAGATGCATCGGTGCTGCTGTCTTCCGCGTTATTTTCTTCTGAAGAGGTGGTTTCATTTTCAGGAGTAGCTACTGTGGCAATAGGCCTGAGAAGTTCCTCGGTGTCTCGATGTCTGTCTGCTGCGACTGCAGTTGGTCTAACTGTTGTCCCTCTCAGCTGGCTTTTCTGGCTGTTGCTTTGTTGGTTAAGAGGCCGTAGTTTCGTAGAGAAAGTTGGGACAGATGTTGTTGTTACTGTTGTTGCCGCTGCTGTTGTCGTGGGCATTTTAATGGTCGTGCGTGTTGGGTTTGGTTTCCTGGTTTTCGAAAGTTTAAGTATTTCCAGTGTTTCATTTTGACGCAAATGAGGCTTTGCAGTTTCAGAGAATAACGCTGATGTTGGGCTGCCTATTCGAACAGGTTTCCTTGTTACTGTTGAAGGAGTCACAGTGCTCCCATAGGGACCGAGGCCACCACTTCCTTGATGATAATACGGCTCTATGGTGCCTCTCAAGTCTTTATATGAAACTTTAGTTGCTGCTGAAGTAGTCTTTAAGTGTTCTGATATTGGTGTGGTGACTGCAGTTTTGTGGCTGCTTGGGACTCTTGGGCTGTGTGTCTTCTCCTTGTTTAGCAGATGTGAAGGGGTTGTTGGAGAGCTGCTGCCGCTAAGAAGAACCCACGTCGACACAACATCAGATGACGGTGATTCATAGTAGGGTCTCAGTGTTGTCATTATCGTAGTTGTTGATTTCTTCTTTTGGTTCATGTCACCTACAGTCTGCCGTGTGTCGCTCGGATCAGTATATGAAAGTTTTTCAATCGTTTTTTCTAATTCCTCATCGTCTTCAATTATAACGGGGACGGCAATTCCTTTGAGGTTCATCTCCTCTCCGGTATCCTCATGGGAATGTGAGTGTATTGGGATTTCGGTTGTCTTTGGCAGTAATTTTACACGTTGATTGCTCTGTTTATGTTTCAATTGTGACTTCAATTTAGGTGGCGTTCTTACATCTTTGTCCACCATTGAATCACTGCCACCTTCGTCGCTGTCTGTTTCACCTTCATCGCTGTCTTTTTCAAAATATTGTGAATCTAAAAGTTGACTCGCTAAAGACTTTATGGAATCTCCCATTGGAGAAGAGTGTTTGGCACGCCCCATATTGTTGGTGGACGTTTCTACTATAGTAGCATTGCTGAAAAGGGTTGCTGTCACTTGCTGGGTATCGGCTGACTTTTGTATTTTTCCTCCTCTTTGTTTGTCATCATCCCCATTCTCAAGTCTGACTCTGTAAAGGACATCAAATTTCCAATCAGAAAATTTCTGATGAATATTATTAGAATAAAATTATAGTTGAACTTGCAGCCAAAATGCTGTTATGCCTTAAAGCCAGACTTGTTTAGGGGCAGCAAATTAATAGAGGTGTTATGGGAACCAGAATTAATATGGTCAGAAAGCTAAAGGAGGCACTTTGCTATAGAGCTATGCATATCCATCATAATTAACAGAAATTATGTTTTATATTATTATGAAATTTGAAGGCTTCATATACACCTAAACAACTTGATTTATGTGCACAAAGGGCCGCGCCATAGCTCAAGCGGTTAGTCGCTGGCTTCCCACCTCGGCGGCCCGGGTTCGATCCCGGGGTTTGGTAAAGTGGAATTTGTGGTGGACAAAGTGGTGCTGGGGCAGGTTTTCTCCGAGTACTTCGGTTTCCCCTGCCAATCTTCATTCTACCAATTGCTCCACAAACACCCTCACGTATTATCTGCGGGCTGGTACAATAGGCCAGAAGTGGCCGCAGTACAAGGGACTTAGTCCCACCCCACTGGCAATAATAAAAGAAAATATGTGCACAAACCACGTTTATATGTTCAATATCCTGCAAAGTCGTAAACCAGGGTGAATAATATAAACAGAGCCATTAATTCATTTAATATAATGCGAGATATCAGTAGATGATAGTCCTAACACATTGTCAAAAGCATGTACTAAATAAATAAAAATGTACACTCCCAGGAAGTATAAAAAATAAATGGCAGGTCCAATCGATATGGAAGGGTAGTGTTAGTAATATCACTACAGTTGTACGTTAAAATTCAAGTCATTCTGATGAATCCAGTCGATAGAAAGTATTGTTGAGTCATGGACTATTTATCCACGGAAGAATTAGTTGCCGCTGAATGAGATTACTTTCGGAAGCGGCCGTTGTGTGCTTAGCTACACCTTCCCAGAAGTCGCCTGGAACCTCTGGGGCCTGCTGCATACAAATGTGCACACGTATTAGTGTGACAGAAGCTACTATTTTTCACATTTGTAACAACATTCAAATAACAGGTTTTGGCAGTAAGAGAAAAGTGCTAGATTCGGTTCTGTGAAGCTTCTGCGGATATCTGAGCCACACAAGGTGCCTTTCAACCAACTTGTATTCCACCTCAAGTAAGTGCAAATCCCATGCGATGCATTACTTCTCTGCCTCTGTCACAACGGGTCTTCCCATCGCAGTGTGGTCTTAGAAAGTCTTATGCTGTAACATGTTTACGCTCTATCCCGGCGCTGGTCGCTGAAGAGAGGCATACAATTGAGTAAGGCTGCGTTTGCGTTCAGAATTACCCTTCTGTTCATGCTGTGTACATTTGCTCCAACAGGACTGATTGTAGGTTAGTAAGCAAAACACAACTTTGTAATTGTTAGTATGAGTTTAATTTGATTAATATGGTTAATACATTCATATTATTACATGATAAAACACATTACTAACAACACATAACCGTTTTATATGTCAATCAGATGTTACTAGGTTAACGGATTAGACAAAGCAAGCCATTCCATCACCGTGTTAGGTTGATGTGTCCTATTTAACGGCACTACAGAACAAGAATATTTTCCTTTGTTCCATAACAATTTCACAGTCCCTTAAATGTAACTTTCAAGGCGATCCGGAAATTTTCCGTATTCATGGAAGCGCATTATTTTAATACAGAGTCTGCCAGAACATAGAACAGACAGCTACATAAAAATAACACATTCCTCTAAGTCCCCATTCCAGTACAATATTATTCCTGAAGACATTACCTTCACCATGTATTTTACACAAAATACCGTGTTGTGAGTATTAAAAAGATGGAGTTTTAACACCGTAATTTTAATTTTGTTTGAGACCCCACCAAACAAGCACTGGGGTTAACAATAAGTTCTACTGAAAATTACGAATATTCTGTGAGAAATTCACACCACATAAGCTATGCTTCATGGACAATGTTTACCCGTCCGATTAGACATTTTTACCACGTCACAAAGACGTAAGGTTTGGAACTTAAGAGTGATACAAACATTAAAAAGCAACCAAAATATTTGTTTCGTCACTTCAATAAATAAAATAGTCTGGAACCAATCTAGGTTTGATTTAGAGCAGTGCATAGGTCGCGGCTTTGTCCCGTTTACAGAAACCAGTCAGTAACGAAAATAATTTTAAAATTTTATACTCCAAATTTACATAAATATTTGTCTTGTGACTTTCAAGATTCACAATTTAATTTAAATTTATAACTGTTTAATTCACTGATCCTAAATTAGTTCGTGTAATTGATCATAGTTTGGGAGAAAATGACGCGAACTCCCTATTATAGGTTAGTAGTTAAAAAATTATTTCTACCACGCATTAGAAAATATATTACAATAAACGGATACATTTAAAAAAACAACTAACATATCATGTTTCTAAAGGATTTCAGCTCTATATAGAGCTAGGATAAATTTTTCACTAATTCAGGTGAAGCTTGTTATTACGCAAGTGATGGGAACGGAATTTATAGCTGAACAAGTGCGTGAAATGCATGTTTTAGCAGCTTAGAAACTGGGACTCATCCCATTGTTTTCCTGAGGCCAGAGGAGCACCTAGGGAACTCGCCTCGAGTGAACTGATCGGAGGACGTTCCGAATACGTACCAGAAGAGGAGACAGACAGACAGACAGATAAATTGCTGCTGGTCGTCGCCAGCACAGTCATTCTTTGTTCCTAGTCCCGCGGTTTACTTGACCATATTTTACTGCCTCGCAACTCTGAGAATCCCGCAACTCTTCTATCACACGAGTAGGATAATTGGGTTTTCTTCTGTTTCCGGGGTCCGACCATGAATAAAATATTTTGATTGATAAACTGCTTAAGAGGAAGGGGATTTAAGTGATGAATGTAGCTGGAATTGGCTGTCGAAAAGGATACATTCAGTTACAGAATAAACATCACCTTGGTCCGCTCCTTGTAGTCTAGAAGATCTGAACGACATATCGAGTGGGTGAAAATTACTTCAAAAACAGCAGTCAGTTTAACACAGCCGACGCTCTCTAGGTAAATCCAATTATTTAGTAACAAACATTTCAGTTTAATGCTGTTTATCTGTTAAGACGTAACATTTTCTGATATCATTACGATGACTTATCTTTATTTATTGTCAGTGACCGGAGACCGCGAGTCATTTGGCGAGCAAATTCTACGCATGCGCTAACGTTAAGAATATGACGATTGTATGCAAGAAGAATGTTACATATTTAGCCTAGCGTATAAAAATACAACTACTCTGTTTCCTTTTTTTTTATTGCTAGTGAGGTGGGACTAAGTCTCTTGTACTGCGTCTACTTTTGGCCTATTGTACCAGCCCCAGATGATAGGTGAGGGTGATTGTGGAGCAATTGGTGGAATGAAGATTGTCAGGGGAAACAGAAGTACTCGGAGAAAACCTGCCCCAGCGCCACTTTGTCCACCACAAGTCCCACTTGACCAGACCCGGGATGGAACCCGGGCCGCGGCGATGGGAAGCCAGCAACTAACCGTTTGAGCTGTGGCGCTGCCCAGTCTGTTTCCTATGTAAGATTTAAGGTTTTGAATGAGGTAACCCTGAAGAATGCCGTCTTCTGGGATGTGGCGCTGTGTAGATCTTGTGTGAACCGACGTTGCGCAAATGATCTACACAGCGCCACATTCCAGAAGATGTCTTTCTTCATACTCTGTTTGCTGTCTCCTACTGACGAACTAATAGAAGAAACCGAAATATTTTGTGAAATACACTCCTTAATTTTGCCAATATGTAAGGTAGCCACGCCTGTTATAGCAAAGTACCAATATCGCGGCAGTATTTTATGCGACTCGAATGCTCACTCCCAGTCTTTCTTTAATTACATTAACGTAACTTAATTGTTCAAGTTTAGTGTTATCCTTACTTCGGATTTCTGAATGTTAGTATGATGTAGACAGGAGAAGAAACCATATGCTGGTTGGAAAATGGGTGCTTAATTCTGGTAACCCATCTTATGACTTGATGTGCTTAGGCCCTGTTTTTAACAATACAGCGGCAGACACACACAGTTGCGAGGTGCCAGTTCTGTAATTCCATGCTGCTTCTGCGTTATTGCCAGTTATCCGAAAATGTGTTTAGTCCTTCTTCAAGCTCCTGCGGTCATATTCCTCAAAACCCACTTAACGTGCGAAGAAAATATAAAGATAGCAGCTTTCGTTCCTCAACAATTCTAATACGAATTTTATTCAAAGACTAGCTTTATTCAGGAAACCCTATCTAATTGGCTTTGCTCAAAATTACCTGCTTGGACGTCAAATGTTATAATGTTATTAAATGAAGTCAAAATTTAATCACGGAGATTTGCGGTTTGCAGCATGTACGGAGAAAACAATAAGGTGACTCGTCTGTCACATTTTATTCCTTTCATTTTGAACGCGCTATAGGTGTCTTAAATTTTCATAAATTCGAAATATAAAGGTAATGATATAAATATATTTCTGCAGGAAATTTCTCACTTTTGAATCTGAAGTCGCTGAAGGATACTTTTTATGTTGGTTTTATCTCTCAGACTATGTGTATGGGAGGCCTGCCATTGCTGAACCCTTAATGTTATTCATTTTTTCTTTTTTCTTTATATTGATGATATATTTCTGCCAAAAATATATGTGTAGAATAATAACATGTACAAACGTGAACAGGCCAGCTTGTGGCGATGAGGTTGTACATATGAATCTTATATCTCTGCCAACATATGTGAAACTAATCGATAGTTTCTAACCTCAGAGCTTATACAGAGAAATTTCGGTTTAATATTCAGGGACAGTAAATTTGAAACTGTGGTTCTGGCATAACCTGATTGTATCTCCGGTAGAGAGAGAGAGCTTTATATTTATATCCACAGAATTAGACTTCATGTATCACTTTTCTGCCACCACCAATAATAATTAATTAATGAATCATTTCTTTTCCTCCGCTTAGCCATGCCTGTCTTTCCTGTCCTAGATGCAACTCCAAAAGTATCGTTATATTTTGGAAATCGTAGAGTATTTAAATTGCGCTCAAATGTTGTAACCGCTTCGTGAACAATATCCTCGGCGAAACAATCAGCGCTGCAAACAGACCGTCTTCTACGTGGCTTTGGGTATGGATATGATACTGCTTTCTTTTCGAGTCTTCCTCTCCGTGCAGACCTCCAGCCCAAGGCCCAAGGATAAAGCAGAGCTGCAATGCCAATACCACCCGCCATTATAACCATAACTGGCGCTATCATGAAGTACCAAATTGGATACTGCAGAGGGCTCAACATACTCGAAACAACAGACGTCACGGAACTGAAAATGTCACTTACAGGTTTCACTGGATTGTTAGATATTGCGGGAGGTTTGGTTGTCACGGATCCTCCGTAAGTGTCGTCAAGCAAAGGTTTTACAGGCTTTTCCGTGGTGCTTGAGGAGCCAGATATCACGACATTATTATTAGTGACCCCTGAAGTTATCATGATGTTTACATCGGGACATCCTTCCTTGCTGCTTGTAGTGAGATTTCCATTCGTTGTTACGATTATATTGGGGCAGTTTGAAGGTTTTGTGGACGATTCGACGGAAGGGTGTGGCGTCGTTACGTGAGCGTGTGATGAAGGGTAATGGTACACGGGTGGGGACGGTTTGTGCGCTGGCGTCGGACGGGGTGTGATGAGAACCACGGGATACATCGTGGTTGACGGGTGTGTAGGACCATTGTACTCGGGTTCATATGCACCGTACATAGGCTTATGACTAGGGTTGTGATTGTTAGAGGGTGGTTTGGGAGTATGGGGTCTGTTTTCAAGTACCACAATGCCTGGTTTTGGTGGCCGCATTGGATATTTGTCGCTTCCAGGAGAAGGCGTTGATGGCGATTCATAATCCCAGTGGGAATTGTGAATGGTGACTGCGGGCTTTTTAATTACGCCAACATAACCCCCATTGGGCTGCTGATGCATCGTGACGGTTGGTTTGTGTGGCCTGACTTGGGGAGTCCATGCTGTGGGTTTGGGCTTCGTTTTATGAGCATTTGTATACGTGTGATAAAGAATCAAATCGTCCAGAGACTCAATGCCGGAAGTCCCACCGGGCCATCTCTTTGTTTCTGATGGCGGAATGAAAGCAGATAACTCTGCAGGTCTCACTTTCTCTAACGCTTTATTAGGATACTGGTTATTTGGAATACGTATATCCTGCATGTTACTAGCAAGGAAGGTGTTAACCAATTTAGTGTCATCGCGGTACGCTTCAGAAAATTTCGATTTCTTCGTACCTGCAGGCGTAGTGCTGTTTTGTTTAATTTCATTTACGCGTATCCGTGAATTTGTTATATGAGGCGACTGGAAGTTTATGTCGACTGTATCGTGTATATTTAATGCATTATAATATGTGCCGTTATCTGGTTCGGCTGTGATACTGTAATTTAAAAGTTTTGAATCGCCATTTGCAGGTTGCAGAACTGGAAGCCAGGATTTAGTGACCGATGCTTTTGACGAATTACTTTTAAACTTATTTCTAGCATCCAGACCGTTAGATCCGACACTGTTATTGCCGTTTATATGAGCTAAGTAAGTCTCATATGGTGGTTCATGTGCATTATCAAAAGATGTCAGTATTGAATATCTTCTTGTTCCCCCCAGTTTTTTGGAAGAATTATTCTTAATATTCAACGACTCTTCGAAAGATTCGTTTTTGGATTTTTCACTTGAAGTCAGTGCAATTGGAGACCAGAACTGATCATCATCAACGACTGAGGAACTATTGCCTTTAAATGTGTTTACTGCTGTCGAATTATCAGATAGCTCAGCCACCCTCGTCTTACTCCTTAGTCTCTTCAGCAATATGTTATAGAGCTGTGACGAAATGTTCTGAGCATTCATTTTCATGGATGAAAGCAAGCCTAGCGGTACTACTCCTATGAGCTTGGGCCTGTTGCCACTGTTCTCATTTTGGGTAATGCTAATGTTAACATTATCTCTACTGTCATTAAATGATTTTAAAATTCTTGAAAGAAGCGTTCTAGTTCTTGCTGGAAGCCCTAACCTTTGCTTCCAATTAAAATTAGTAGGCACATTGTTCTTTGAGGACAATGAGCTCTTGGCAGCTTCAACACTGCCCCCATAGCCTGTTCCCCGATAGCTCCTCTGTCTATTGTCACTTCTTAGTGCGGAAAAATTACTAAGTACTGGTTGCTCATGAATTAAACTTAAAACCTTAACTTGATGTGTGTTGTCTAATGACGGGTACGCTATTGTAAAAGTGTTGGAGGTTGAGCGTGGGATTTTTGCCTTAGAGGCCTGTACATTTTTTTTATACCTGCTCCGGTCTTGATCAGAATGCAGTTGATGTTCATTTGCCGATGATGTTTCAGACACTGAAGATCGCCAGCTGCCAAGGGCAGAGGAAGCATTTCCATCTGCCACTTGTTCTTCTGGAGAAACTGAAGATGCATTTATTTTGCCACTGGCGTCTGCTGCAAGATAAAATTCAATGTCTTCAGAACATAATTTCATTTATACATTGTTGTTGCTACCTTGTTATTTGCTCCAATCATCCAGCTAATTGTTTCAAAAAATAAACGCCTAATTGGACACAAGTGTTGGTCAACTGAACTCAAGTAACGATGTATATTCTCAATTTATAACACAATACTACTACTACGACTACTACTGCCACTACTACTACTACTACTACTACCACCACCACCACCACCACCACTACCACCAATGAAACGGCAGAATGACATTAACACTGCATGTACGTTCACGTAGATTTTCATGCTTGGAGGTGGATGAAAGTGGCTCAGGATCGTGTATCATAGCCTTAGTTATTGGCGGTGCTGAATCTTCGGGCTTTACTATCATAATATTAGTTACTTAGGTGACTGGTTTCAGAGATCTCCTACACGAAGTACTTTGACAGAAACTTAGTGAATATAGGCAATATGATTACCGTATTTACGCATGTATAGGCCGCACATTTTTTGCCAAAAATTCAAGAGGAAAACTGGGGTGCGGCTTATATTCGAAATATTCCAAATCACACTTAATTTAAAAAAAAATTATATTCATAATTAGTAATACAGGATGTTCTACTCCTGAAATAATATTCCAAGAAAACTATATTTTCTATAATTTCTCTCTGAAAATTGTGCTGCGGCCTATACATGCGTAGATACGGTACTTTATTCTTTTGGAAAGTTGCGACCTCATGGCACCATCCACCTCGCCCTCATTTATCCTTCAAAGAACATTTTATTTTCACACTGAAAAAACATGCAGTATGTGTCTCGCCTGATCTACCACGATTTGTGTATAGGCTACTGCTGTGAGATTATCTGTCCAAGAGTAAAATTAAGCCAGAAACCGTCCTTGCATTAGGATCCGGCAGCTATTATAATGAAACAAGTCTATATGACAAAATGAGATGAACAGTTTAAATGCATTTGTGGTATATTGTAGTAAAGTAACTGTAATTATGAACATAAAATTTATATTAATTTGTGCTCAAGAACTGCCGCATGTAACCTGTTCAAACACCACGTTAAAATTGTTAAACAATTAAGCTTTAAATATATATGTATAATTTATATAATTCAGTATAAAAGAATATGGATATACATTAATCCTTCAATGATGCAACATTTCCTTCACGAAATCTGTGATTTCAATAAGTTAAAATCTCTGATACTTACAAAGTAAATCCATGTTAGTGAATGACATGAGAGTTTATATCGAAACATTAGAAAAAGAAGATTAATATTTCGTATAAATTGCCGCCAACAAATTTCTGGCTACTGCATAAAAATAATTTCTTGATATTCTGAAAATAAATTCTTTAAAATAGTTCTTTTGGCCTTGTAAACTACTGATGTTCCTTACTATAAGAGATAATTTAGAGCGTCCATCTTACTCTCCAATTTAAATTAAATTATTTTTAAATACAGGCCTTAACTGTCATTTATATCATACTTACTTATCAATATAACAAAGACTGGATCTGTCCAAAATGTACGGACTGGTTATTACCTGATGTGGATTGTTGCTGGGGCCTCGCATGGCAGATGTCAGTTGCCATCAGGCAGACAAGTGACAGCAACACCAGCCGAAGAACTCGGCCAGGCCGTGGCAGTCTCATTGTTGCTCTCCACACCTGGACAACAGTCCGATGTACAATGCCATGAATATTACTTCGCTATGTCAATTGTACCGATAACTCTGGAAAGTGATAATCCAGTACGAGAAAGTGAAATGGCAAATTATAGGAAGTAAAATAGATAAATTGCAGTTTTTATTTGATTTACTAGTCCATAAAAGCAAAAGTCTTCCGTCTGTATAGACATGTGTACAATTTTTCTATATAATGAAATACCTATGCCAATACTTTAATTGAAGCTCAGTGCGTGTGTTCCGTCTTTGAGTTTCTTGCCTTCCTATCCGAAGTAAAAGCTATGAAGAGAGGCATTCAGTTAAACAGTGCACAATTCAGTACTGCGCTATTATACTAAACAATCGCAAGGAAATTATGCAAGAAAGAACCTAGAAGATTTCCTCCTAATTATGAAATGTGAAATAGCATTTCAGATAAAAATTCAAGTAAATAGGAAAGGTGTTAATCTTGTCATATCCCTCTCATAATATACAGGCCTGTTTGTACGAATTGTAGAGATAAGTGATATTGACCTAATTTCCTTATTTTATGCGGAAAAAGAGTGTATGATATGACATTCGTATGGCTTGTGTCCAACAATATCACCACTATTCCCCTGAGTATAAAACAGTCTTCAGAATTGGAACCAGGGCTCTTGTACTTCGGGTACAACAACTTTTGACGAAATTAAAATGTTCGTAAACTGCATAATAACCGTGGAGTCACTCCTTTTCGTCTGGACTTCTCAGTTCCCTACCAGCAATAAAAACAAAGGGGCTTTCCAGCTTCTGAGCTGGCAGAAAAACTAGCAGAATTTAATTTGTGGCCCTAAAGTGTATGATGACAGATGTGCAGCTGTTTTTAGATTATTTTAAGAATATAAAATAGAGCATCATTGTGGTACATGAACTTTTTATTTATTCTTGTTGTTGAATGGACGGCTTATTAAACGTCTAAAATTTAACGTAATTATAAATCATAACGATAGCTAAAATATGTACAAATCTATTTTTATATTTAAAAAATTCAAAATAAACATTTAGACATATTTCCAGGTAGTTTTCAGTGCAGATGGATTAATATTTTCCTTCTGGATCACGATACAAAAATCTGTTTAAGACGGTGGTTCCTGTAATAAAGGATCTTGTGACGTTCGCATTTGGTAATGAATCTTCAGGTTCCGTATGAGCTGGCAAATCTTGGTGGTTTATCAAGAGATTCAACAGGCTCGAGATATTGTAGGATGTAATTACGGAACTCGTATTTCAGCTTAAAATTTTATTGGTAACGTTCCTGTTTTCTTGTACACAGTGGCTATGACGTCAGCTACCACCTCCAGCTGGCCTAATGACCATGATCATGAGGTGAACAACCGGCCGGTCATCGTGGCTGATAAGTGACGTCACTTGCTTTGCCTGACCTACTGATGGAACTGCTACTTCATTCTGCACCACAATGGCATCAAGGGCGCAGAATTTACACCGGGCATGCACTGCCACAGCGATTGTTGTGTGCGTGCTCTGCGTGCAGGGAGACTGATCAGTCGACTCCATAATCCGTCACCGAAACTGAAAATTGGTATCCACGGCCTGCACTAACATTGTTGGGCGAATTTCATTTCACTTATGTGTCTACGAGCCTCGTGCGCTACGGGCATCAGAAGATTTACTCCGGGTGTAAAGCGGTCGGATCGTGAAGCTGAACGCTTTCTTGAATACGATATTATAATTGAGAATGCTGCTATACATAGACTAAATGGGACACATCAGCTGTTGTTCTACGCCGATGATGTGAATCCACTGGGTGATAATGTAGATACCATAAAGGAAAACACACAAACTTTAATTGACGCAAGTAAAGAGGTTGGTCTAGAAGTAAACACAGAGAAAACTAAGTATATGTTACTGTCTCGTCACCAAAATATAGGGCAAAATCATGACATAAAGAGAGGAAACAGATGTTTTGAAAATGTGGCACAGTTCAGATATTTGAGAACAATGATAACAGATCGAAACCTGATTCAGGAGGAAATTAAGAGGGGACTGAATTCGGGTAATGCTTGCTACCATTCAGTCCAGAACCTTTTGTCTTCTCGTCTGTTGTCCAAAAACATAAAAATTAGAATATACAGAACTATAATTTTGCCTGTGGTTCCGTATGGGTGTGATACTTGCTCTCTGACATTAAGGGAGAAACATAGACTGAGGGTATTTGAGAACAGAGTGTTGAGGAGAATATTTGGACCGAAGAGAGATAAAGTGACAGGAGGTTGGAGAAAACTGCATAATGAGGAGCTTCATAACTTGTACTCTTCTCCAAGTATAATTAGAATGATCAAGTCAAGGAGGATGTGGTGGGCAGGGCATGTAGCACGGATGTGGGAGACAAGGAATGCATATAGGATATTGGTAGGAAAACCACAAGGAAAGAGACCACTGGAAAGACCAAGGCGTATGTGGTCGGACAATATTAAAATGGATCTTAGATAGATAGGATGAGATGGTATGGATTGGATAGATCTGGCTCAGGATAGGGACCAGTGGAGTGCTCTTGTGAACAGGGTAATGAACCTTCAGGTTCCATAAAATGCTGGGAAAGTCTTGAGTAGCTGCAGAATTGGCGGCTCCATAAGGGCTCAGCTCCATGAGTAAGTAAGTAGGTACTATACATAGCCTTCATTTCGCAGTGCTTTTAAGCGCCCTTCCTTTACTCGCCTTCAGCTACTGCAGAGGTCAAGAAAATGTAGATCTATACATCCACTCCCCCATACGTCTTCACTGCATAGTACTTAATTTCGTAGGAGAGCCAAATGAAATATTTAATATTTTTTTGAGTATTACTTATTATGCACAAGTGGTACAAAACTGTATCACTTTTTAACATAATCTCCCCCACGGTCAATGCAAGTCCTCCAGCGCTTACAAAGTGCATGAATTCCTTTAGAAAAAAATTCTTTTGTCAGTCCGCGCAACCACTCATGCACCGCGTGTCGTACCTCTTCATTAGAACGGAACGTCTTTCCTCCCATTGCTTCTTTGAGTGGTCCAAACATATGGAAATCACTTCGGGCAAGGTCTGGTGAGTATGCCGGATGAGGAAGACACACAAAATGCAGGTCACTGATTGTCGCAACTGTTGTACGGGCAGCATGGGGCCTTGCATTTTCATGTTGCAAAAGGATACCTGTGGACAGCAATCCACGTCGCTTTGATTTGATTGCAGGCCGAAGATGATCTTTTAGGAGATCTGAGTATGATGCACTGGCGACAGTGGTCCCTCTAGGCGTGTAGTTCTCCAAGATGACGCCTTTTTCGTCCTAAAAGAGAGTCAGCATAACCTTCCCTGCTGATGGTTGTGTTCGAAACTCCTTCGGTTTTGGAGATGAGGAATGGCGCCATTCCATGCTTGCTCTCTTCGTTTCCGGTTGGTGGAAGTGAACCCAGGTTTCGTCCCCAGTAACGATTCTTGCAAGGAAGTCATCACCTTCTCGTTCAAAGCGCCGCAGAAGTTCTTCACAAGCATCAGTACGTCGGTCTTTCAATTCAGGAGTTAGCTGCCGTGGCACCCATCTTGCAGACACTTTGTGAAACTGGAGCATATCGTGCACAATGTGGTGTGCTGAACCATGACTATTGTTTAAACTTGCTGCAACTTCATTCAATGTCACTCGGCGGTTTTCCCTCACTATGGCTTCAACTGCTGCAGTGTTCTCTGGAGTCACAACTCGATGTGCCTGACCCGGACGAGGAGCATCTTCCACTGAAGTCACACCATTTGCAAATTTCCTACTCCATTCGTACACTTGCTGATGTGATAAACATGCGTCACCATACTGAAACTTCATTCTTCGATAAATTTCAATAGGTTTCACACCTTCACTACACAAAAACCGAATAACAGAACACTGTTCTTCCCTGGTGCAAGTCTCAAGTGGGGCAGCCATCTTATACTGGTGCTGTGGTGTTCGTGCATGTGCACTATGCTGCAAACTACAGGCCATTTTGCACGCTGTTTGTAGCACGTTTACCAACTTACAGGACAACGGCGCGAAATTTCGATTTTTATTACAAATTTAAGGTTTTCATTTGATTCACCCTCTCTATATTCCATATAGAACGGACAAAACATTATAAGATGAGACACCGGCTAAACAATTAATGTCCAAACTATGTTACATCTGTACCACGGGCCTCCAAGCAGTGTATTACATGTACACAAGTCTGAATATACCGCTGTATGTCTGCGGGAATATGACAAAATTGCAACAACTGGCTTGATGATATGGAATATCACATGAAGGGGTTTTAACCTTATTTTATAACATAACTTTCGTTTTTATAATAAGTTTATAGTTCATTGTATTTTTATACCATATATTTTATGAAGTAATAATTATCAATTATTCAGCTACACTATCGCAAATGCAGTTCAGTAGTGTGTGAATATGGTAATCATGTGTTTGCCTGATAATGGCTTGAATAGCCGAAACATGTAGGAATATTACACCTTGAAGTAAAGGTAAAGTTTCCCTGTGCTTAACTAATTAACCACTACGCCGTGAAGGTGTATGGGGGACTGGATGTATAGGTCCACATTTTCTTGAGCTCGGCACTAGCTAGAGGTGAGTGGTCAGCTTCACGCCCCTGCGGCTTAACCCCTGGGGAAAGGGCCCCGGGTACCAAATGGATAGGAGGTTGGGTGGACACCAGAGCCGGTCTGGACGACGTAGAGAAGATAAAATTCTTGACCCTACGGGACTCGAATTCCGAACCCTCGGTCGTCCAGCCCGTAGCCAGTTGCTATAGCCGGCTTGCTATAGTCTGGTATAGGCTGCAACGGAGAGGGTCCCGGAATGCAACGTTATTCAAATAGACAGGAGATTTATTAGTTTTGTATGGGTGCCAATCTTCTGCAACATGACTTGAGAGCGCGGTGCTAAGCAGAATATCTGGGAAGTCAGAGAATACTCCATAATGAGGAACTTCATAAATTGTACCCTCCACCAAACCGAATTAAAATGATCAAGTTAAGGAGAATGAGATTGTGCAGTGCACGGAGCACGCACGAGTTTGAAGAGGAATACATGTAGGATTTTAGTGAAAAAAGCAGACGGAAAGAGACCACTAGGAAGACATAGACGTAGACGGGATGCTATTAAAATGCACCTTAGAGAAACAATGAATACGATATTGAACCCTTGGGATCAAAGATAGGACATTTTTGAGCAGATGAACACCTGACGGATTCTCAAGGAGGATTCAGCTCCATGGAGTTAGTTAATTAGAAGATCTGTTTGACTTAATTACTTATGGAGCTGAGATCTTCTTAAGGAGCCGCCAGTCGTGCAGCTACTCAAGAATTTCCCAACATTTCATGGAACCTGAAGGTTCATTACCGTTATATGATATAAACTCCGTCCTAAGTGCAAACAATATATTACAGGTCTTTCGTCTTGCTCTCCTCTACACTACATGTTTCGGCCGCAAACGGCCATCGTCAGGTGTATACACTCACGTAGCTGTTACACTGCACTTAGTTTAAAATTCAAACAGCTACGTGAGTGTATACACCTGATGATGGCCGTTTGCGGCCGAAACATGAACGAGAGGAGAGCAAGACGAAATACCTATAACATATTGTTTGCACTTAGGACGAAGTTTATATCATATATCATATAGAGTGCAACAGGATGCTTAACTATAATATTCATTACCGTGTTCACAAGATCCTTCCACTGGTCCCGATCCTGAACCAGATCTATCCAATCCATATCATCCTATCTCTCTAAGATTCATTTTAATATTGTCCACTCAACTACGTTTTGATCTTCCCATGGGTCTCTTTTCTTCTGGTTTTCCCACCAATATCTTATATGCACTCCTCGTCTCCTCCATTTCTGTTTGATTTGCACTTTTAATATCTACTGTCACTTCGGGTGTACGTATGTGTTTTTACTATTTCATGAAACGAAAGAGCAACTCGTAACGTTTTCTATGCATTCATCTTCCTCGATGCGAATGGTATCTCTTATTGTAATATGTTGCGGAACGTGCACTGACCTTCTTTACACTGTGATTTGATTCGTGAAAGGAAAGTAGGAAACGAACCAGCTGTCAGTGTTACTTCAACTTCTCTGTCGTAAATGTAGTGCTAGTACAAGACTTATTTCTGCGATATACTAATCATCTGAACTACACACATACGAGTATATAACTGTAGCTGACGTACGACTAGTAGTCAATTTTGTGCTGTCAGCACTTCATTGTGATCAGTAGGGCCCGGATTTCTATGACATGTCATATTTTTTTCCTAGGGTTTATTCCTATTTTTAAATGTAATTATGCATGTTTCCAGTCATTCTTATTGAAATTATGTCGTTTTTATTGTGCATATAAATGCATATTTTAGAGTTTTAAGGGCCGAGACGGTCCATTCATACAGGATCTTGGACTCAGGACACTCTTAGTGACACTCTTAGGGAGGCTGTTCGATCGACATCAACTTGAAGGAATACCATCGGAATATCCCGGTATATCAGTGACGGAACAGAACATCGACATAGGACACTGTATCTATGTCCATTCGCTCCACAAAACATAGATATATGGATCATATATGGATCATTGAGCTCTATCCCAATTATATGAACAGGAAGGAATTACTTGACTTACTGCCTGCTTCATTGAGGTTTCTTGTTTGCCTTACTCTTTGACTTTAAAAATGGAGGCAATGCCCAATCAAAACTTCGGTTGACTTTCGTCGTACTATTCGGCCTTATATCCCAGAAGACAGAATTCCTCAGAGCTATCGATGTATGAAACATCTACATCCTTGAGACTGTGAATTCCTCATAAGTGTAATACTTGCATACAGTGATTACTGACAATGGCTGTGAGAGAGGGCCCCTTACCATTGTGACTCTACTGGGTCTGTTTTCCAGCTCCGACAGAAAGCCGTGTGTACATATAAAATGTGGAGCAAGGTAGTCGTGGCTTATTTCAAGGAGATTGAAATAAATCAGTTATGACAGTTGTTAATCGAAATCAAGCAGATACTCTTGCAAGTACAGAGGTAGTAGCAATGAGGCTAACAAGAGAAATAAAATATCGTAGTTATCCTCCTTAAAGTAAAATGGCCTACGTCTTTTGTTACGTTACCAATATAATTTGGTTCCATCACTTGTTTCCAGGTCGAATTCCACACATTAATGTGGTATCCAGAATCACAGCATTCTTCACTGCAAATGCATATTGCGAAATCATTTCGAACGATTTAGTTTCGTCATGTAACTGTATTTCCATGAGATTGCCAGATTTGGGGCTTATTTTACGGTATAGCTTAAATGTATACTAACTACACGCATATGTTCTTCCTTCTACATCATTACTGCAGCTCTCTGAATGTTGTTCGTATCACGTCACAAATTGTGAAGAGGTCAACAAACTTGTGGGTTGGAGAATGGCAATGGAGATTTGGATTCTTGTCAAGGGCACCGGAAAAGATAGACAAGCAAACTGCGGCATAACGGAATCGCGTATGCTCAGGCCTCTTCAGCGCCCATGCTAAAGCACTGAGCACTCTTCAGATGCCTTTTGCAATCGAATCACTTCCGTATTCACACCGACAAATTTGTCAAGAGTCAAAAGCCTCACCCTGCCAGTACCTTGTACGTTTCGAACTTGACGATAGAATCGAACCCCTAAATACCGGCAAGCATCATTTCAGAAGAGAACGCCTGTTAAAATGAAATACTTTGTGTAATCTACATACTAAGGCCGCGCCATAGTTCAAGCTATTAGTCGCTGGCTTCCCACCCCGGCGGCCCGGGTTCGATCCCGCGTCTGGTCAAGAGGGATTTGGGTTGTACAAAGTGGCGCTGGGGCAGGTTTTCTCCGAGTACTTCGGTTTCCCCTGCCAATCTTCATTCCACCAGTTGCTCCACAATCACCCTCACCTATCATCTGGGGCTGGTGCAATAGGCCAGAAGTGGCCGCCACTAGCAATAAAACAATCTACATACTAGTATATGGTACAGACACTTGTATATAACAAGCTAATCGAAGCAAGTTATTTCCGAATTTGCATTATTTTACGGGGTCGATACTCACTTAGAAGAAGACGCAAATCTAATGCCAAATGTTGAGGTTGAGTGTTGAAGCACTTTTGATTCTCTTTTTGAAGGTCTCGGGCTCAAATTTCGATTCGGAGACCGACTGTTCGACTGAGGCATTTCCTGCAAGAATTATGTGACAGCCGCTTCCTTACACACCCGTTCCAACTAAATGTTCACTAATCATTCTGTGATTCAACATTACACCTATAATTTGAGCTGATCGTTTATGTCAGGATACAAATAATATTCAATTGAATCTGTTAGATCGAAATGTGAATATGTCCAGTGGTTGAAATTGGAACGTATTCTCTTCCGAACTGACTGAGTCTGTTCATTTGTTCATCTTAGTCATCCTACGTCGAATTTTTGTGACAAAAAATGAGGGCTAGCAATTTGTCGTGCAAAACAATATATGTGTCTAGGAACAGAGGAACTTATTTTCCTCGTATATGATTAAATACACTTTACAACATGTTGAGAGTCTATCCAACAGGAATTGTATAAATTAATTGCATTCATGTTATCTGTTCATCTACTTTCCTTGTATTTAAAAGTTTTAAGAAGGCAGTCTTACGAGTTCGCCTTGCTCTGTATATGTGAATCCCCCTTAACAACAATTGAATGCATATGTAAATCTTTATAAAACTTGGTTCACATAACATGCCACCTGAACACATCCCAACGGCGTATTTCATAAATTACATTAGAGCCTCTCAAACTGCTGAAGCGAAACCTTAACATTCTCCGAGTGCCTGGACCGATCGTCTTGAAACTTCGTAAATATATCACCCCACCTGAAAATATCTGAATGGTGTACTTATTACGTCCCTCTAGTCAGTCGTGCCAACGCTACAGCTCTCAAACCTCAAGGTAACACCCTTAATAACACTTGAGTGCCTGTACCGATCATCATGAAATGTCGCAAGTATATCATGGAGTCTGAGACCAACTCAGCGGCATGCATCGTAACCCCCCCCCCCATTATTAATAACAATCATAAAGCCTTTCACATTTTTGAGCTAATAACCGTAATATTTAATTTATTCCCAAAACCAGTCTTCATGAAACGTGGTCCGTAAGTTAAGTCAACCGAAGCCATCGCAATGCTGTACTGTATAAATGAATTCCATCAGTAATACCAACATTGAATCCTTTCAAATCTTGTTATTTTATTGACTTTCTTACGTATAAGTATTGAAGAATCCCACTTTTAGGGTTCTCATTTCGCCATCACTGTGCAAACTCCGTCCATATGCTGAATTCACGCTTCGAGGTTCTTTGTCTCTTCTTGAAGTGAGAAGCCTAAAAGTGGAATACACAGTGCAGCGGGATGCTTATATACAACAGAATAAAGTTTTATTTACTTGCTGCCTCACAAAGTATAATATAAGGAAGACAGACGATTGGTTATTTCCAGAACTTCTTGTTGTACAAAGAGTCACCTTTGTTTTATAATAAAAAATTAACAGTAATAAATAGGGAGGGAGTTATGGTATCAAATTAACCTGTCTCTAGTTAGCATCCAGTGGCGGCCCTTGTGTATGGAGTTATGAACCTTCGGATTTTGGAAAAGGCCGGGGGTGGGGGAGGTGATACGATTTCTTGATCGTTAAGTTTTAATCATAACTCTGTTCCGTGTACTTACGTAGTAGCTCAATGTACGGACTCAACAAAGGAGATTGGCATAATTATCTCACTTTTTGCTAAGTTTAATCAAATCATATGTTTATTTGGTGTTCTGATTGACTAAGTTGGTTTGGTTGCAGTTAGATTGCGTCACACACTTTACTGCTAGATCCAACTCGGTGGTGACTCTTACCTGCATTTTTAACAAATGCCGTTATTATCAAGCACTTTCACCCTATTTCTGCTGAAGCACTCCCCACGTAACGGGATAACTGCATTCCTTTCTGGTCCGGTCTGACTGCCTACACACTGATTCAAAATAAATGGCGATATGATATGAAATTCTCTTGTGCCGAAGCATCACACCTATGAAAAGGCACATGGAAAGTAGACATTAACCTAAGGAATACTGAAAATTAATAAGTGACGAACATCACCCTCAAGCGCAACGCGGCTCAGCTCGATTCAATTTCATACACTCAATAATAATAATAATAATAATAATAATAATAATAATAATAATAATAATAATAATAATAATACCAGAAAATAAACCTGTGACAAGAGATAATAATAATAATAATAATAATAACATGGAGCATTCATGTGTCACTAAGGCCTAATTTAGGGCACTTCTGTGGTGTGTGATGATAGGCCTTTCGGAAATACGCAACTTTTGTTGAATGTGAAAATGGCAATCCGAAGGTACAAAACTATGATTTTGCCTATGGTTTTGTATGGCTGTGAAACTTGGTCTCTAATATCAATAAGGTCGCGGATTCGATTCCCGATGAGGTCATTGGACTTTTCAACTGACTTAATCCTTCCAGTCGCACTATGGGCCTGGGTAGGCTCAGCCTCTGACGGAAATGAGTACCAGGAATGCTCTAGGGCGTAAAGCGAGGCCGGTGCATACTGCTAACAACCTCACTGCCATCTGGGAGATGAATGTATAGAAAATGTGGGAGCCTCGACGTCTCACAACCTTATGGACCTCCACGGCCTGTTACAGGGGTAGATACTCTTTTTTATCATAGACTGAAAGTGTTCGAGAACAGGGCGCTGATTAGAACATTTGGGCTGAAGAGGGATGAAGCTATAGGAGGTTGGAGAAAATTGCATACGGAAAATCTTCATGGCTTGACTCTTCACTAAGTGTAATGGAATGATCAAGTCAATAGGAGATGGGGAGGGAATTTAACACGCATTGATGGGACTGGGAATGCATATACGATTTTGGTGGGAAAGTCAGAAGGAAGGGAATTACGAGGACGACCTAAGCGTAGGTAGAAGATTAATATTAAAATGGTTGTTAGAGAAATAGAATGGGATGGATTTATCTGGCTGAGGATAGAGGCCGGTGGAGGACTCTTGTGAAGACAGTGATGAACTTTTGGGTTCCATAAAGTATTGGGACAGTTTTCAGTGGATGAGCGACTAGCGGCTTCTCAAGAAAACTCAGTTCCATGCAGTTAATTTACAAAGACAGCAGGGGTCAAAATAGTGGGATCTTGTGAAAATTCTAACTTTATGAGTTGCTCAATGTTTGTTACTTTTCAAGAAGGACTCTGGTCCATGGACTCAGTTCTTTAGCATGAATAAAAATTGAAGGGCCGAGCAAAAATCGTTTTTGCTTTCAGTCTGATAGCGATACTAACCATTCGATTTAAGCACATTAAGTTTAGTATGTAGATTGATCATTTATAAGCCGATGTGACAGATATTGTTTGCAAGCCAAAAATTGCCAATAGACCGTGCGAAACGTTGAATGTGCACACGAAATAAAACTTCACAAAAACAAAGTTGAATACCAGTTATAACACTCATGTATTTGTGTGCATGTGCAAGAGGAAAGAAGTTTTAACAGTTTTCCTCACAGCTCGTCTTCACTAGAGCTCACCCAGTGCACAAAGGGACACGATAAGTATAGGCAATCAACTGGTACAAAAATTAAAGTTATATTTTTTCTGTTACTAAAGATTAAAATGTTATTCAATTTTTTGTCTTGCAGCTATCTACAAAATAATATCAATTACAACGTATGTACATTCATTACAGGGAAAGTATTTTGTAAACTATCTTTTCTTTTTCCTTGGCACTATAGCCCCAGTGGGCGTAGGCCTACCTCCATGAACTTCTCCGTTCACTTCGGTTTTTCTAGTTCTTACACATTCGGTAGGACTCCTTGGGCGGGTGATCAGCTCGTCGCAAGACCTCTACCTATACACAAACACAGAAAAACACACTAACACAAATTAACATCCCTGCCCTGAGTGGGATTCGAACCCACGGTCCCGTTTTCCAAGCGAGCGAAAACAGTATATGCCTTAGACCGCTCGGCTACCGTGACCGGCTGTGAACTACTTTGCTCTGGTTTAAATCCAATTCAATTCAATTACATAAAACCAGTGATTATAATTGTCGCCTTCTGTAACAAGAGAAGTTTCTCGTTATTGATTTGCTCCGCCACAATCTGGTCCCATTTGTAGCCTTGGCAATGAACTAAACAGGCTTTCTCTTTCCCAGGGTTAATGCTTCTTACGGCATAGCAGCATCTTAACAGTCCGCTGCACAACGTAACTTCTTACATTAGCATCCACATTCCAAGGACTTTCATTAATAGAAAGATTACACGTCAAAATTCATGAAGAATGCCAGGACTCAGGAGCAAATTTCAGTTGAGTAGTGATAGTGATAATGATAATAATAATAATAATAAGTAATTAATTAAGGAACCGAGATAACGTAATCGGTATAGCGACTGGCTACGGGCTGGACGACCGAGGGGTCGGAGTTCTAGTCTCGGTAGAGTAAAAAATTTTATCTTCTCTACGTCGTCCAGATCGCCTCTGGGGCCCATCGAATCTCCTAGCCAATGGGTACCGGGGGTTCTTTCACCGGGGATAGAGAGAGGCCGTGGTGTGAAACTGACCACTCACCTCCAGCTAGTGCCCAGATGAAGAAAATGTGGTTAAATACAACCACTCCCCCATACTCCTTCATGTTGTAGTGATTAATTTCTTAAGCACAGGGACAAATTTACTTTTAATTAATTTATTAAGGTACTTTACAAGATCTAAAAGCCAAGTATTGAAGAAAGAAAAATACATTAATGCAGAATGCATGAAGAAACATGGGAAAATAAACAACAAAAATAGACTAAAGACTAAATGACATAAATAGTATTGGGGTATAAATAAGAAACCTTAAAAATAATTACAGACGTAATATTAATAATACCATTTAAAGACAAGAACAAGTGGGATTTGTGGTGGACAATGTGGCTCTGGGACACGTTTTCTCCGAGTACTTCGTTTTCCCCTGCCAATCTTCGTTCCACCAATTGCTCCACAATCACCCTTACCTATCATCTGGGGCTGGTACAATAGGCCAGAACTTGCCGCAGTACAAGGGACCTAGTCCCACCCCACTAGCAATAAAAAAAGTCCATCTTTATATTTTCCTCCCACCCACAAACACTGTGACAGATTCAGGTGCAATAGGTTATGCAAATCATAAATATATACGTATAGTCCCCCATATATGGCAGAAACTGAAGATTTGCTTGTAGATGTAATTCCCAGCAATATGTTTCATATTTGCTGAGAGCAAGAACTGTGAGCCAGAGGAACAGCTGTTGCTAACGAACGGATCTGAAACAACATTCGTTTCTAGGCAAAGACAGTGAAACGAACGAGACAAACAGCCGTTGCTAAGCAGGATCAGTAGCGATCACGTGGGACGCCAAAAGACACGAACGCAAAAATGGTACAGCGAGAGATGAACGGTGTTCTCTACATTGTACGTGCAGAGATGTTATAACCGGGCCGGTCTGGTTCAACGAGCTCAGTGTTCAGTTGAAAGCCAGGCTGTGAAAAGAATACTTACAGGTTGGTTTGAAATGGCCGCCAGCCTGGCAGCTGGTCAGTTGATAGTGTGTGAAGAGAAGACTTTTTTTTCTTATTAGTGGGGTGGGACTAATTCCCTTGTACTGCGGCCGCTTCTGGCCTATTATACCAGCCCGAGATGATAGGTGAGGGTGATTGTGGAGCAATTGGTGGAATAAAGGTTGGCAGGGGAAACCGAAGTACTCGGAGAAAACCTGCCCAGCGTCACTTTGTCCACAACAAATCCCACTTGACCAGACGCGGGATCGAACCCGGGCCGCCGCGGTGAGAAGCCAGTGACTAACGGCTTGAGCTATGGCGCGGCCTAAGAGAGGACTTATGGTTGGAGCAAGAGTTCAGACGGTAGGGACGTACTCGTAAGCGGACAGTGTTAAAATCTGATACCAGGAAATGTGTGGTGAAGAGAGAGAAGACTTTATGTATGCTGTAGTTACACAGTCCTATGAGACTTTTATAGTTACTTGTACTTCCGATCTGTAAATGGTCAATAAATCCAATATCCAATCCAAACCCCGTCGAGAGCCACTCAAAATCGTAACAATATTGTATTAGTGTCGTTGTTTAGTTAGTAAAAGACTGTTGTTTTCTGAGATATGCCGTGAAGTCTGGTAGATTGTTATTGTCATCAGTATTTTCAGATGGAAGTGGAAAGTTCCCCTGAAGCGCTTGTTACAATCGACCAGACTTCACGGAGTCATTTCGCGGAAGAATATCTTAATGCACGTATTCCCACTGTGGCAACCTCAAACTATGTCCTCTAGTTAACCGGCTGTAAACATTAAGAGATAGCGATTCTTTAGCACGACACGTAGAGAAGGCGTGATAGACGTAATTGTGTGGTCAGCAAACAGTATTATGTTACAACGCGTAGTCTCTGTACTACCCCTACTTTCAGGGAAGACGCAAACCAAGTAACACAGAAGGTGGCGGTAATATATTTCTCTGAAACGTCTGTAAATATCTATCAGATTATACGGTTCAGTACATAAGTAGGCAATACACTTTATAGTTACTGGAGAGAGAACTGAAGTCTAAAAGGAATTTCCATATGAGAAAGAACACATCACATATTCTCTTTCTGGGTTTCTGTACACAGAGCAAAAACATACAAATTCCGATGAAGAAATGCGATAGAATGGCGAGTCACTGGACTAGTATTAACGGATTCTCACGTACATTTTGAAATGACCGCTGAAGTACCGTTGTTCTGCAGAGGTTGTCCGTTAAAGAGTTAACCTCGCCCAAAGCTAGACATTTCCGTGGATTGATTCGGATCAGCGTGCCGAGTTGTGGCGCGTAGTTATAGAGGGACTGGGGTGGCACACAGCATTTTAGTGGATCAAAAACTATAATCTTAAACAAAATTTCCCTCCTTTCTCGCGTCCTAGGGAAAGTTTGTTCTATGTAAATTCGCTTAAGGGGGTGGAGTCCAGCTGGGTCCACTCTGCACGGCGGCCACTGGTTGGCCTATTGTACCTGCCCAGGGTGATAATGATGGATAATTTGGTGGAATGAAGATTGGCAGGGGAAACCGAAGTACTCGGAGAAAATCCGCCCCAGCGCCACTTTGTCCACCACAAATCCCACTTGACCAGACCCGGGACCGAACCCTGGCCGCCGCGGTGGGAAGCCAGCGACTAACCGCTTGAGCAACGGTGCGGCCTTCTATGTCAATGGTTCAAAAACTTTTAACATGATTCCCCTCTTTTATTTTTCACAAAATTCTCATGCTCCTCCTTACAAGTTTTACTGAAATAAATCTAACCTTTTGTGCTTACACTTTTTTTCCCTCTTGGCACTACAGCTCCAGTGGGCCTAGGCCTACCTCCATGAACTTCTCCGGTCACTTACACTTACACATACGGTAGGACTCTTTGGGTGGGTGATCAGCCCATCGCAAGGCCTCTACCTGTACACAAACACAGAAAAACGCACACAAACATCCATACCCTGAGTGGGATTCGAACCCACGATCCCGGCTTCCGAGCGAGCTAAGACAGTGCATGCCTTAGACCGCTCGGCTACCGTGACCGGCTTATGCTTACACTTATAATAGTATTTACCATGTACTAACTAGTAATTAGCACCTTACCAAAACTATGAATAAAAATTTATATTTTAAAAATGAAAATCCTGCACGGTGCTCTTTATTTTCCGATGAGTAATGGCGACAAATTCTGAAATTTAATTGCTTCATTTTTTATATATTTGGATTATCAATTCAGGTGGGTGCTTGTGTTAGATACGGTTAATTACAACTAAATAGAATAACTTTAACTCAATTTTTTATTAAGAAGTGATTTTTCTCATGACTTTACATCATGAGGTCGGGGTAACTTCGTAGGTTGCTAACTGCTGAACCATGTTTTAAGGGCTTTATGGACAAAATAGTGGAATGTTCTTATTCATTTAGGACCACAATACCAAATTTTATAACGAACTACAAGATATACATGAGAAGGGAAGAGAATACAACTTATTAAAACTTACAAAATTGTTAAATATTTGTTTTAATATTAAACAATATATTGTAAAAACAGGAATACAAAGAAAAATATTTAAGTTTAAACATACTCATAATTATTAACGAGTGATCAAAAGTAATACAACTGTTTAAATTCTTATTCTCAAATTACCGTGAGTAGCATTTTGTACACTCTCTACTTCCTTGTGCTTTCTTCATGACATATTTTCTAAAACCAGTTCTATTTCCATCATCAGGTCCGTCCAGTGATACAGACTAGCCCTTTCTAAGGGGTTTCAGTAAAAAAATCCATCCTTCGCAGCTCGCAACGGAAGATATCCTGTTCTCAAATGATGTGTTGAAGAAACACACGGTGGTCGACAATGTCTAAAATATTAGTCATGGAATTTTTAAGCACCGTCGTCAGAAAATTTGAACATCCCAGTTCCTATTTAACACGAGGGTTGGCACTGCTGTCTTTTATTGTTACTATATACCGGGTGTCCGGATGAAAGGTATCCAAAATAAAGAAAACTATATCTCGGAAACTTACTTGTCAAATATATATCCAGTTTATGTCATCGGAAAGGAAAACTCTCAAAATTTCTTTTCACATGGCCCGCTAACGCGTATGCGCCACCAAATTTCTGCCACCATGTTAGGAATCACCTGGACAAAGAGATGGCTGGGAGATGGATCGGCAGAGGTGGGCCAATTGCTTGGCCTCCAGGTCGCCAGATTTAACCCCATCGAATTTTTTCTTGCGGGTTATGTGAAGAACATTGTCTAAACAACTGAAAGCCCGTACAAGAGACGTTGTGGCTACGGTAACACCAAACATTCTTCAAGCATCGTGGAACGAAGTTGAATATCGTCTGGATATTTGTCGTGCCGCCAAGGAAGCCCACATTGAAACTTATTAAGAAAGTCATATACTCAGAAAAGAAATTCGACAGTTTCCCTTTGTAATGGCTAACCTATAAATGTGTATAATACATGCTTTCTGAGATATGATTATTTTATTTAGGATACCTTTCACCCGGACAACTTGTATGGCCATACTTACCAATAAATTTGTCTTAAAAGCACTTAAACTGGAACCTCATAACCTCTCCCCCTCAGGCCGGGCCATAGCTCAAGCTGTTAGACGCTGGCTTCCCACCGCGGCGGCCCGGGTTCGATCCCGGGTCTGATCAAGTGGGATTTGTGGTGGACAAAGTGGCGCTGGGGCAGGTTATCTCAGAGTCCTTCGGCTTCCCCTGCCAATCTTCATTCCACCAATGGCTCCACAATCACCGTCACCTATCATCTGGGGCTGGTACAATAGGCCAGAAGTGGCCGCGGTACAAGGGACTTAGTCCCACCCCACTAGCAATAAAAAGCAAACCCTCCCCCTCCCATATAGGAGCCGGGATAACGCAGTTGGTATAGCGACTGGCTAAGGGCTGGACGACTGAAGGCTCGGAGTTCGAGTACCGGTAGGGTCAATAATTTTTTCTTCTTCATGTTGTCGAGACCGATTCTTGGGTCCACCAACCTCCTATCCAATGGGTACCGTGGGCTCATTCTTCTGGGGTAAAGCGGTAGGGGCATGAAGTTGACCGCTCAACTCCAACTAGCTCACAGGTCAAGAAAACTTAGATCTATACATCCGCTACCCGCTACGCCTTCATGGCGCAGTGCTTAACTTTTAAGCACAGGGACAACTTTATATTATATATTTGTAATTTTCTTTTAATGAGTATACGAGTAATTACGGTGAACAAAGAAACCTCAATATTCAGTATTAGTTTATATTTCTTTTTTTTCTCGGCAATGAGAGTACACACTAGAAGGGAAAGAGTCATCGCAGTCTTTCTTAATCACCAAGTTTTTCTAAAACATCGCACTTCCAGAATTACAGAACATCACTTCCCCTTCTTTTCTTATATGTTACTTGCAGAGATGTTCCTATGTCATTTATAATTCCTTCAACTGATCGGCCCTCTTACGTGTACAAGGGACAGTTTTACAGTCTTCTTTTCACGGCGGTGACTAAAGAGTGTTATCATCTGAGTTGGAACTCTGTGTAGCCTGGTGCTTCACACAATATAGTACTCCGTGGTTTTAGTCCGAAAGAGAACTATACCTACCGAGCGACCGCCGCTTTTCGGCGAAGTTAGTGCCAACCTATTTATACAATCTTGCCTCTATTCTGAGAAGGCTGAGAAACGCAAGATATACAACTCCGTAACAATAAGAACTGGACACAACAGGTATTACTCATATAATTCGGCAAGTAATTAATTGTACTCCTGAAAATTCGGTGTCAAAACTAAAAGAATGGTAACGTGTAAACATAAGGGAATACGTGGATCTTCTGCACATTGTTTAAAATTCCAGTACCTTTAGTGACAGTTAATGAGAATAGAAATCCAGATGAAGTTCTATTTTCTACTCTTAGGCCTCTATCTTTTATGGATATTAAGCCACACGGACAAAGTCATGACGAATTAGATTACTAAATTAATATAGAAAAAAAGACAATATATCCCCCCATAAAAATATGCCCTCAATCCGCTCCTACGTTGGATGAGGCTTCTAATTAAAACCTGCCACATTACAGAGCAATCCAGAGAAAAGATCACTTAAAATAAGAGATAATGTACAAGACTCCCTCCCTTACGGATCGTATCCAAGAAGAGTCCTTATGTTTCCTGCGAGACGTCGACGAACTGCACCTGCGGTACAGGACCGAAGATCACTGCCTCACTTTGAAAACAACTTGCGCTTCACCGCTCCTTGCCGTTCGACTGACTGACCGACCGACCGCCCTTCCGTTTCTTCCGTCACTCCTCACTGAGCACAAACGGTGAAGTGAACTCCTGGAGGGAGGAGACATGACGGCGAGTGGTGGGGACTCACATAAGTGGACTAAGTCTTGCTAGATTGAATTTTACAGAGTACTGACATTATAAAAACAAGGAGCATGAAATATCCTATCTCGCCAGAACAAATTCCTCATTCCTCATTCATCAGTGGAACGAATACACCAATTATTTGAATGCTTGTGAGGTGGGAATAAATACCTTGTACTGCGGCCACTTCTGGAAGGAATACACTAACTACCTCACAGAGATTAGTCCTTTTTGAGAAGCCAGAAGTCGCTCACACACTCAAGAAATTACCAGCTGAGGTTCGTTATTGTGTTCGCAAAAGCACGCTTCTGGTCTCAAGGACAAAACCCGGTGTATGCCTATAGAATGTTCATTTACTGAATATTAATAATTTCCTGGTACGTTAGATCATTTGATGCCATGAAAATTATGTACACATATTGTGGTATGTTGACCTGTTGCCATACAATGACCGCGAAATAAGCAACTATAAAATTAACAAAATTCAAACTCCGTGGCCTGTAGTCCGCAAGCGAACTACACCGACCGAGCGACCGCCGCTTGTCGGCGAAGTTAGTCCCAGCTTTAGCCGATAGATGGTGTCGCATGTCCAGCGCAACGAATACCAACGGCTGTTATTTTCGGTTTTCTAGACCGGAGCCACTATTTCCTTGAAATAGCTCCTCAGTCACCCTCACGAGGCTGAGTGGACACCGTTCCAGAACCACTATATTTCAGAAAATCTGGTAGCGCCGGGAAACGAACCCTTGGCTTCTGGATCTGTAGCCAGGAACTCTGACCACTAGCCCACAGAGGCAACTATACAATTGCCGTTGCTATGCAATGGTCCCGCAAACAAGTATGTTTCCGCGACAGCAAGACAATAAAGCAACAATAAACGAGACGTTTTCTACGATCAGTTAGCAGATGCAGTTAAAGGCAAATGACGGCCACTCGAACAGCACCCATCGGAAAAACCCATATGGAACCCCTCCCTCTATTCCTTGTTACCTTAACAAGAAACGTAAAAACCGAAGAAATATTCAAGTTGAATAGCCTTAACCATATTTTAATCAAGGTACGGTTATACAGAACTCAGATTGGCTACAGCTGCGAAAACTTTGGCCATGTCTGGGCCAACTGCAAGCAACCCCCTCGATGTTTGTGGTGCGGTGGTGGCCACCTGCATAAGGAATGCCCCGAAAAGACGAACACAGAATCTGCGCCGAGTTTCTGCAATGCACCCTAGTAGAAGGAGAGAAACCTCACCCAACGTCATACCGAGGCTGCAGCCATGAGAAAGGAGAACTGCAAAGGAGAACAGCACAGCGAGCTCCAGTAGAAGAAGCGAAACCTCATCCAACGCCATACCGAGGTTGCAGCCATGCGAAAGGAGAATTGCAAAGGAGAAGAGCAAAGCGAGCTCCAGAAGAAGAAGAGAAACCTCATCCAGCCCCATATCGAGGTTGTAGCTATGCGAAAGGAGAACTGCAAAGGAGAAGAGCACAGCGAGCTCCAGTAGAAGGAGAGAAACCTCATCCAGCGCCATACCGAGGTTGCAGCCTTGCGAAAGGAGAACTGCAAAGGAGAAGAGCACAGCGAGCTCCAATAGAAGGAGAGAAACATCAACCAACGCCATACCGAGGTTGCAGCCATGAGAAAGGAGAATTGCAAAGGAGAAGAGCACAGCGAGCTCCAAAGGGAGCTGGGAGGGCGTTCTTCTCTAAGTTCACCACATCGGAGCAGTCCTTTGCAGCTCTACTACGTCAAGACACGCAACACCAGAAACCACAGGCACCGCAGACATGTGGGAAAGCTTTCAGACTCTCGTACAGCAGCATGTACCAGAACAGGAAAGGCAGAGAACAAGTCTCTCAGCACAAGCTCCTAGTTCGACTAACAATGACACGTTAAAAGTAGTGCAACAGATCATGACAGATCTCACTAAAGCTATGTCAGAAAAAGAAAAAAATTATGATTACTAAAATGTAATTAACTTAATAAAACAAAATGGCTGCTAGAAATCATAGGCCGCTCAATGTAATAGCATTTAATGTAAATGGAATTTTGAGGCAGCGCTATGAGCTCAGTAAACAGCTACATATATATCTGAAACCCCATGAGAGGTGCTTCATCCCAAACAATCACGTTTATCGTACTGGCCGCATTCCAGGAAGAACAGGCATTCCTCATAACCATGCTAACCTATACTATATATACATTAATAAATTAGACAGCGAAAATGAGGAAATATCCTTACTTATCAGCCCGAGAAAATTCGCAAAGCTATTTTAGGGCCATGAAGCAGAGTAGTTGGTTGAAGCACTATGATTCAAGCCGGAAGGTTACGGGTTCTATTCCCAATGTGGTCATTGGATTTTTAAATTCTAGCCGCACTATAACCCTAGCGTCGACTTAGCCTCTAACAGAAATGAGTGCCAAGAATCTTCCTAGGGGTAAAGGGCGGCCGGCGCGTAAGGCTGACAGCCACATCGCCATCTGTGAGCCGATTGTCTAGAAAATGTGGGAGCCTCGACGTCTCACAACCCTATGGGCCTCCACGGCCTGTTGCAAGGGTAGCTTTACTTTTTTCCTTATTTACAGTGTTTATATTATTTTTTCTCTTACTGTCACAACTACTGAAATATGAGTCGAAGAACGAACTGCATGACGGCACGGAGTCGTGTACCATGTTGCCTGTGACTGATCGCCTAATTGTGGTAGCGTGTTAAATAGAAGGAAGTTAATTAAGAAACTGTATGCTATTGGTCGGCTGATCACCCGTCCAAGGAGTCTTGCTGAATGTGTAAGCCCTAGAAAAACCGAAGTAAACGGAGAAGTTCACTGGGGCTGTAGTGCCAAGGAAAAAAAAATGCTACTGGTCGCATAAGAGCGCTAAAATGAGAACTACAGCGACGTAAATTAAGAAGTGGCATGTACTGTGACATGTTCTCTCAAAATTAGTGAACCAGAAGAAACGGCCGTTGTTATGGAACGGCTCGGTAAAAACGCTTCAGCGGCAACAGATACACACGCAACAATAAATGAACGTTTTCACTTAAAATGAGAAGTGACTATACGTAGGTCCAGAGTGACATGAGTAGGTGACCGTTGAACGATACGCACTAAGATATATAGAATACAGAAAAATGTTCTGTTTTTAAGAGCCAGAAGCATCATTCTTACAAGGAAAGAACGTTATAGTGTACAAGAGACAATTTTTTTTTCTGTTTACCTGATAGATATATGAAATAATAGAAAAAGAAGGCGAAGACAAATTAAGAAATGTAGCTAGAAGAATGGGCAGATAGGACTTACTTATCTTCCCGATCGCATTAGAGATATGAGAACCCGGAAGAAGGGTTTATGTCTTCGTGTAAATGAGGAAGAAGAAGAAGAAGAAGAAGGCTGTGCCGATGATCGGTGTGTGGTTAAAACAACGGTTACTGCCAAATAGCATATTTGGTTTAATAACTCTGGTCAGTTATGACTTTATGACTTCACTTTATGACACTGTGTTTGCTGCTGAGGCTTGCATAGCGCCGAACGAGACGAAGGCTAATTATGTGCGTTTAATTTCAAAGATCATGTAAGGAGGTCGTCGTAGCTTATTACAGGAGCCACGTCCGCATTAGCTTGATATAACTGCCAAAACGACAGAAACCTCAATCAAAATTTGGATGTTAACATTAGGATTAGAACCGAAATTTCCGAGAATATTTACATCTCCCTGTGAACATTTACAAAGTTATGTTTGTATATCACGTACAACCAGAAGTGGCCGCAGTACAAGGGAACTAGTACCACCCCACTAGCAATAAAAAAATCACTTACGTAAGGGGTAATGCTGGGTGGATAGGGACGAACATTAAATTCGCTTACCTAATTTTATTCCGGCAATGCAGGGTTTTTCTCTTCTCCGCAGCGTTCAGACCGAATGTGGGGGCCACCCAGCCTCCTATCCAATGGGTACCTGGAGCACTGACGGGTGAAACGCAGAGGCATGAAACCGACCACTCAACTACATATATCTGGTGCCGAGGTCTACCTCCATACCCCACATGTTTTCATGGCATAGTGTTTAAATAATTACGCAAAGGGACAACTCTAACGCTTAGTCCCCTCCCAGTACCAAGTTGCATCGGTATCCGCTCAGTGGTTTCAAGAATAAAACATGCAACAGACAGACACGGATAAGATATTGTTTTTTTTTTGCTTCTTCTTCAAGCAACTCATTTTTCTAAGTGCAAATGTGGTATGAAACCAAGTGTAAAATTTCTTGAGGTTATTTCAGAAGCGTGAGGAATATAAGAATTCTGGTTTCATGATTATAGAACTCTACCTGAGCACTTACAGACCGTCGGGCAATGGGATATGCATACTGGCATTAAGACAGTGACTGCAACAGTGATTCCCGTCTTGCATCTAGTGACGTGAACCAGACGATACTGGCAAACTTCTAGGCACTGACTATTTCTAGTTTAAGTATCAAGCACCATTAATGGTGACTCCATGAAACACGGTACGCACAACACAGGTATATAGTTCTATTCATGTACTAGTCTACAAACCTGGATACGTCATATCATATGTAGGCAAAGTTACGGTGTGCTACACGGGAAATCCTGTAAGATGGTCATAAGCACCGTTGCTTATAATTAGCCAATTCAATGCCAAATTCCACGAAATCTTTACCTTACTTATATGTTTGAATAAGAGTGTGGTCAGAATTCCTGGTTACACATCCAGAGGTCCCGGGTTCGATTGCCCGCTCTACCAGATTTTCTGAGAAGTAGTGGGTCTGGAACGGGGTCCACTCAGCCTAGTGAGGATAATTGAGGAGCTATTTCAAGGAAATAGCGGCTACGGTCTAGAAAACCTAAATTAACGGCCGTGGGGTTTCTTTGCGCTGACCACGCGACACCCACTATCCGCAAAAGTTGGCACTAACTTCGCCGACAAGCGGCGGTCGCTCGGTCGGTATAGTTCGCTTGCGGGCTACAGGCCACGGAGATTTCTTTTATATGTGTGAATAATGTTGTTATACGCTGCCTCAAAACAACGGATGTTCAAAAGCGCGTCTACAATAAGTTGACAAGGAAAAAGTAACATTGTGTGTGTGCGTGCGTGCGTGCGCGCGTGCGAGCGCGCGCGCTAGAACTTTAAAAGTTTTTTCTCATCTGCTGTCTAAAATCATAGAAACTAGAATATGCAAAGCTATAATTTTGCACCTGGTTCTGTATGGGTGTGAAACTTGATCTGTGTCATTTAGGGAGGAACATGGACTCAGAGTGCTTAAGAACAGGGTGCTAAAGGGAATATTTGGGCCAAAGAGAGCTAAAGTGATATAAAGTTGGTAAAAATTTCGTAATTAGGAGCTACATTTCTATTTTGAATTGTTTCATTTTTGGTCCGTTACACTATCAATCACAAGTTGTCAATGAAAAATCCGTCGAGTGTAACAATGTTTTTAGGTCACTTATTTATCTCACTTGCCTTACATGTTTCGGTTCAAGAAAAACCATCATCAGAGGCACGTATTACAAACACATGAAAACACTGGCGTTGTTTAATGTACACAGTATGTAAGCTGCGTGGACGCTGTTACAGATGTCGAAGTGTAAAAGCACAACACTTTCTAGTAGCATTGAATGCACGTACAAATCTTGCATTCCATCTGAAAATTGCCTTCAAATTAAGCCGTCAATGTTAAAATATTTAAAAGTTTAAAACATTTAAAGTAAAATGTTAGGCTCCTTCTTGTTAATTCGTCCCGGTGATGGGAGATGTCAACTTGAGGTTGTGTAGGCTGCAAAGATATTGTATTACATTAGGTTTTATATATTATTATATATTTAATTTTAATTTATTTTTGTTTAGTGTAGTATTTGATCCTTGCTTACCTTATGGTCAGATGTTTCTTACGCGTTGTGTGTTGTGTACTGCAGTGGGAGCTCTACGTCAGTGTTATTTAAAGCTTTGTGTGTTATGACGTGGTAGGGGGTGTGTTTATACAAGTAGTAATGAGGTCGAACATGCTGTTCTGGTTATTGATCTCTTTTGCCTGTTTCTGCTCATCTATTAATTTGTTATCCCTATAGTGGCGGTAGATTTGATATTCTTCCTTTATATTCATTAATTTACCTTTCCTTGCCACTTCAATTAGTTCCATGATTTGCGAAATTGGGCCGTATTGATGTTGTCTATTTAAGATATGTTGAGCATAGGCGGAGTCATTTTTATTGAATCTTATACTTCTTATATGTTCATTATAGCGTGTTATCAATTTTCTGCCTGTTTGACCTATATACACTTGTTGGCACTCCTGGCAGGTCAATTTGTGTATGCCGCTTTGTTCTGTTTGTGGTTTAGTATTTTACCTAGTGTATGATTTACTTTAAAAGCTATTCTTACGTTCGTGTTTTTGAATAGTTTCGTAATTTTTCTTGTGTAACTTCCGTTATATGTGTAGGAGACCCATTTCTGTTCTCTTCTTTCAATGGGGCCATTTGTTTTTTGTTGTTGAAGTTTATGATATGGACGTGTGATGAGTTCTTTATTGTAACCATTGTTTTTCGCGATGTTAATAATTATATTTAATTCTTTATTTTTTGCTGCATTATCCATAGGTAGGATGGATAATCTATGCAAGTGAGATAAACAAGTGACCTAGAAACATTGTTGCACTTGACGGATTTCTCATTGACAATTTGAGCTACATAACTTTTATTCTTCGCCAAGTATAATTAGAATGATCAAGTCAAGAAAGATGAGATAGGCAGGGCATGTAGCACGAATGCGCGATAAGAAGACTGTATCTGGGATTTTGGTGGGAAAGCGAGATGGAAATACATAGACGTAAATGAGTGGATAATATTAATATGGTTCTTAGATAGAATGTGCTGGTATTGACTCGGTTGATCTGGCTCAGGATAGGAACAAGTGGAGGGCTCTTGTGAACACGGTAATGCACCTTCGGGTTCCATAAAATGCTGGGAAATTCGTGAGTAGCTAAACAACTGGCGGCTTTCCAAGAAGGTCTCAGCTCCAAGGAGTTAGCTAGTAGTGTTAAAAATGAAATCTTGTGTTTCAGTTTTGTTCACTTCTCTATATAACACGAAAACTAGAAGGACGAATATTTTCTGAAAACACTTGGCATTTATGGCCGGCCATCTAGGTGTGTTTGTGTCTGTGTTATGTGGAGATTAACTTGAGGTACCGGCCATGTCTAAGAGACATCCTGTAAAAAATCCTGAGCTTATTAAGGTAATTAGAGAAGTTCATTCTTTATTTCAAGAAAAAAGTTAAAAAATAAAAATAATCAGGAAATTTCACCCCGCGCAGCAATGCTGAAACGTCTATTTACAACTTTAAAAATGTAGTGAATGAAAAGTCAGGGCCACACTGAATGCCTTTCAGATCTACTCTTCAACAGGCGAAGAACGCGTTCTCAAGAGACGTCGTTTTAATGAAACGTCGAAACATAACCTAGATACATTCGTCGTCCTAGAAGGTTTTGTTTAATTTAGCTACACCGAGAAAAGAAAACGGAGAGGTCAGGCACCTTCCCCTTTCTTTGAACTTCTCCTTACATGACGTCAACCACCGGCACAGACACACTGAATGCGGTGTACGCCCTAACCGTGGTGTCCGCTGTGGGTTAGGATGGCACGGTGCGGTTGGAGGAGACGCCACCGGCCGTCCGATGCCACTTCATTATCCCTGATACGGTGCACTGCAAACCGTATCGGTGTCAGGAAGTCGCGACCGCCGTAGCACAAGAATTTAATTTTCCGCGTCTTGATTCTGCCATTCAGCGTCACAGAAGTCCCACTTGCCTCGTGGCTGCTGCTCTCATCTGGTTCTGGTCAAGGTGACGATAGTGTTGTTCCTGTCCTGTACAGCCTGCCATGAAGGTGTATTAGGGATGGGTGGCAAGCTCCACCCATTCGAGGTCTCAGCACTCTGTATCCCGGTACCCACTGAATACGAGGCTGGGAGAACTTCAGATACATTGGCGGCCAAACGAAAATTTCATTCACCTGTCGGAATTCGAACCCCAGCTACCAAGCAGTTAGTAGTCACACTAATGATTGGGTTATTCCGGCTCACCCCTTATTATTAATTACTGTAGTTTTCTTTTTAGTTTCATGAGGTGGGGTGAGACTGAGTCCACTTGGTACGTCAGCCACTAATTGGCCTATTGTACTAACTCCGGGTGTTAGATGAAGAGTGTGGAGCAGTCAGTGGAATGGGAATTGGCAAGGATAACCAAAATACTCGGAGAAAAGCTGCCCCCAGTGCTACTTTGTCCACCACAAATCCCATATGACCTGACCTCGATTCGAACCCGGGCCGCCGCTGTGGGAAGCTGGCGACTAACCACCCGAGCTATGGCACGACCCATTCGAAAATTTCATGCTGTAGCAACAGATGAGCTGCGTTTATTAACACGTTAATATTGTCGACTTCTAGAAGAAGAATAATTATTCTCTCCCTCAGTATGAGCCTGTCATTAACGACCACTTCCACTAATTAAACGTCTTTGTGAATCTTTTTTTTTTCTTTTTCCCTTGGCACTACAGCCCCAGTGGGCTACCTCCATGAACTTCTCCGGTCACTTCGGTTTTTCAAGATCTTACACATACGGTAGGACTCCTTGGGTGGGTGATCAGCCCATCGCAAGGCCTCTACCTGTACACAAACACAGAAAAACGCACACAAGCATCCATGCCCTGAGTGGGATTCGAACCCACGTTCCCGCCTTTCGAGCGAGCGAAGACAGTGCACGCCTCAGACCGCTCGGCTACCGTGACCGGCTTTGTGAATCTTACTAAAGCAAATCAAATCCTCGTCTGCATTACTCTATTGTACTCCATTCCTTCCTATTATCATATCATTACACATTAATAATTAAACCCCATGCCATGAAGAAAAGTTGGGGAATGAAGGTATAATTACAAAATTCTCTCTGTCTGTTACACTCACGGGCTGCTTTCTACCACGGGGAAAGAATGTAGCAACCCTTTCGACAGGAGGCTGGTTGGACCGCGGCGCCAGTCTGCAATTTGTGCAGAAGAGAAAAAACTCTTTCCCCTACCGGGAATCTAAGCCCAGGCGTCCAGCCCGTAGATACATCGACTGAGCTAAACGTAAGTATAGTATGCTACAATTATCATTATAATGTCTACTTTGGAAGCATATAGGTACTCGTAGGTCTGCATCAAACTCACACACCTTAAATTCTTCCAAGAAACTGGTTGTTTACTTTCATATCTCTTCAAACCCGGATGCTAGTTTGGTTACATTCTTATGCACATCAAATTATACTTAATAAACGTGCAACATGTTTCACACCAAACAACACATGAGTCTCAACATAATTTACGTGTATATCACGTTTGGCGTCACGCTGATTAGTTCACTCACATGTCACACGTAGCTACTTCAGATATTGTGTTAAGATTCTTTTCTGGCTCTGTTAATTAGACACCACTGATGTATTCATACCGTTATTACAACACACCCTAATTTCATTCCACTGCTGTGATTATATTAAGTATTATCATAATAATTACTTATTTGTTAAGTCAATACATTTCAATTTTGAAGGAACCTACATGCATTAATGTGCCGATCAGAGTGACCGCGAGGTCTAAGGCATGAACCACCTTCGCCCGCTCAAACACTGGGATCTTGGGTTCGAATCCCACTTGAGGCATGGATGTGTGTGTATTTGTTCTGATTTTATGTTGTTCTGTGTGTAGGAAGATGCCTTACGACGGACTAATTCCCCATCCAAAGAGTCTTACCGACTCTGTATAGGTTCATGAAACTGAAAAGCGACCAAGGCCCAACAAATGGCTCTATAGCAATAATAATAATAATAATAATAATAACTAATTACTCATGGAGATGAGCCATTCTTGAGAAGCCACCAATTCTGCAGCTGCTCAAGAATTTCTCAGCATTTTATGGAACCCGAAATTTCATTACCGTGTTCACAAGAGCTCTCCACTGGTCCCTATCCTGAGCCAGATCAATCAAATGAATACCATCGCATCATATCTCTGTAAGCTCCATTTTAATATTGTCCACCCGCCTACTCCTTGCTCTTCCCAGTGGGCTCTTTTCTCCTGGCTTTTCCACCAATATTCTATATGCATTCATCTTCTCCCCCATTGGTGCTACATGCCCTGTCCACCTCATGCTCCTCGACTTGATCATTCCAATTATACTTGGCGAAGAGTACAAGTTATGAAGCTCCTCATAATGCAACAATAATAATAATAACATGCATTGATACAAATTACAATATTATCTTATTTTCTTCAACTTTTTCCGTCTACCTGTTACATTATTTGCAATTGTGCAGTCTGTATGAAACCACTCTTTCACTCATTTAGAGCATTCAACTTCATTTGAAAGTCTTCGTACTTAACAGTCTTTAGGCGACTGCCCTCCCTTTCCGAGCAGAGGATTACAGTCCGCTGTACAACCAAACAAAGCACGTGGGCTTTGCGAGTCCTATTTACATTTCACCAGATTTCATTTACAAGTTCTTGGGAGAACTGAATGGTTTCGGAGTCAGGATTTTATTTCTGGCAAGTGCAGACATTCTGGGACCCACCACGTTCCCCATCCCGACTGTGTAGCGGCCGGGTAACCTGCATTTAGTTTTGAGGGTACGCATGCGCAGAGCTCTAGTGATACTTCACATGTATTCATAACATAGTACAATTTTACTTGTTCTTTCATATGAGGTGAAGTGAGGAAGGTAACAATTCAACTCTCAGAAGGAAAAATGGCAAACCTGTGTTTGTATGAAATCGGGATACTATAAAATTGGTCTTCGTAAATATTGCAATATATAATGTAGCACGTACAGAGGCTGTTGTGAAATAGAGGAACAAACACCGGTGTTATGCAAACCGTTCCTAGGGAACGGATCTGTAAACACATTCCCGCAGCAACGACTATGCACACACACACACACACAAAAAAACACGTTTCTAAGCAACGGGTCGGCAAATTCACAATAAGAGGGATATTAATGGAAACGGTGTATTCTGTTCGGTCCGTGCAAAGTGGTTAAAAAGAATTCAATTGAGCCTAGTATTCGGAGTTTGTAAGTTGACGGAGTAAAGGTAAGAAAGGAATTAGGCTGTGCGAAGGAGACTTCACATGTGAGACTGATATAATTACTGTGTGAAAATCTGTTGCCAGGATACGACTAACGAAGACTGAGGACCCTAGTACGTGTGTAAAGTTGAACTGTAAAATGTGTAGATCAGCGATATCGCTGTATTGTTTGCAGTTACGTATTGAATGTACAAAGTGTCAGTAAATCGAAACATCCAATGTAAAACCCGTCTATAAGTCACGCACACCCCATACACGTGGCAATAGTATAGAATATTTCAGATAATCTATAATTTAACTGGTTCCTTGTTTTTATGTGCATCCCTGAAACAGATATGTTGGCATATGTTTTTATCTCTGTTCTCTCTTGAATTTCTTAGGACAAGTCTGTGTATTTATTTATTCTACAGCAAATTTACAAATATAATGCCAGCATAAACCGCACTGTATGGTCTGTTGCAGTGAGAACAAAAGACAAGGCCGCAGCTAAGCGTTCGGTCACCACCATTAAATGGCCAATGGAGATTTTCTTTAGCAGAAGGTGGGGTTATACGAGACCAGACACTGCTTCACTGCCCTGGTTTGCGCGGAAAAAATGCCGTTACTCTTGTAGAAAACTAGTGAACGATTAAACAAGGCTTCTTGTACGTTGCTCTCCCATTAACGCAACCGACTGCGTATATGCAATGTGCGAATTATATTCTATGTATGTACACGTATATACAGAGTGTCCCAGGAGGAATGTGCCAGACTTCGGGAGGGTGTTCCTTATGTCAAAGTATGCCGATATAACCCAAAACACCTATGTTCAAAGTTGAACGGTTACGGAGATAATGGCCCGAGAAAAGTGTGGTCTTCTGGCGGGTCCACGCACTGTACCTGTCAGCTGACAAGTCCTATCGATGTTTGTCCTTGAGTGTGGTGATGACGACTCACACTAGCCTTCCGTAACCGCTGGTTAGATCGTGGTGGGCCCGTTGCATGGCCACCGAGGTCGCCAGATCTTACGCCTCTAGATTATTACCTCTGGGGCCACATGAAGATGTTAGTCTACGAAACTAAAGTCGATTCACGAGAAGCACTGCGGAATCGTATTTTTGCAGCGTCAGAACACATACGTCACCATCCAGGCAACGTTGCTTCTGCTACCCAATCAACTGCATTGCAGCTGGCGGACACTTTGAACAATTGCTATAAAGCAGGTACTGTATTTTAGTACAGTTATGCAGTCGGCTTATACCGGAATGCGCAGTCAGCCATGTTTCGTCAGTGCTTGCCATTCATGTGTCATGTATAGTGCTTGGAACCCTAAGGACAACTATGACATGGCGTGCGAGATTTTTGTAGTTCAAATTAATGGCTTCATGTCACTCACAAATTAGTTTGATGTTACGTACAATGTTAACATTAAAGAAACCACATATTCCTGCCAGTTTTAATGTGTATTTGGAAATCAACACGTGTGTAACACCTGTCAAAATTTCACACTTCTCTGGCCATTATCTCCGTAACCGTTCAACTTTGGACACAGGTGTTTTGGGTTATATCGGCATACTTTAACATAAGGAACACCCTCCCGAAGTCTGGCACATTCCTCCTGGGACACCTGTATATGTATATACGTAGTGATTTTTGAGAACGTGTTGTGGTGGTTATAAAAATGAATCTCGAGAATCTGACAAAACTAACATGTTATAAACACAACTGAATATGGAACATTGGTTTTTTCAATGCAGTCTGTCCGCCTGTTGTGTGGATGTGCCCCTCGCTAGCAACCGAAAGTCTGGGCGAATTTTAATAATATTCTATATTTAAAAGTTTATCTATCATCGATCAATATTTGGTGTACAAAAATATCCTAGCTTCAAAAGTACAGACAATTTGGATAGACCCCCCAAGAGTCAGTATCCATACGCCTGCTGGGGGGGGGGGCTCCAAATATTTTAGTCAGCGACCAACGATGGTATACCCAACAATCGACTTCCTTACTAAAGTGTTTCTTTTATTGCTAGTAAGGTGGGACTAAGTCCCTTGTACTGCGACCACTTCTGGCCTATTGTACCAGCCCCAGATGATAGGAGAAGGTGATTGTGGAGCAATTGGTGGAATAAAGATTGGCAGGGGAAACCGAAGGACTCGGAGATAACCTGACCCAGCCCCATTTTGTCCACAACAAATCTCACTTGAGCAGAGCCGGAATCGAACCCAGGCCACCGCGGTGGGAAGCCAGCGAATAACCGCTTGAGCTATGGCGTGGCCTCCTTACTAAAGTAACTTTGTCAACCATATGTGAGATAGTAATTTTACTTTTCAAATTCCTCATCACCTTTTACAAGAGATCTTCCACCGACGCTACCGAAATTTGATTTCGGCGACCTTCCTAAACTCATGTGTGTGTGAGCTGGCCTATTGCCGCACACAGGAACAAGGATGTAATTCAATCACTTATGGAGCTGAGCCCCTCTTGAGAAGCTGCCTGTTGTAGAGCTACTCAAGGTCTTCCCAGCGTTTTATGGAACCCGTAGGTTCATCATCATGTTCACAAGAGACCTCCACTGGTCCCTATCACCAGCCAGATAAATCCAGTCCATACCACCCCATCCTATCTATCTAAGGTAACGTTGTCTCTGTGCTTAACTAATTAAGCACTAAGCCATGAAGGCGTATGGGGGAGTGAATGTATAGATCTACATTCTCTTAATCGCGGCACTAGCTGGAGGTGAGTGGTCAGTTACACGCCCCGCCTATCTCTCTAAAATCCATTTTAATATTATCCTCCCACCTGTGTTTTGGTGTTCCTAGTGGTTCTTTCCTTCTGGTTTTCCCACAAATATCCTATATGTGTTCCTCTTCTCCCATTCTTTCTACATGTCCTGCCCATCGCATCTTCCTTGACTTGACTTTACTCGATCATTCTAATTATACTTGGTTATACTTGGCGAAGAGTTCATGTTATGGAGCTTTTCATTATGCATTTTTCTCCATGCCATCCCAAAGAGCTGAGTTAGCAGCATATAAAAACTGGATACATAGACTCCTCACTTTACCCTTTAAAGAAGACAACAAAAACAATGAGTTAAACGCTAGCATTAATATAGCACTAAATAATGGATATAATAAAGAAGACATCTTACGTTTGTACAACAAACTCAAACTAAGGTAGAATAATTCGGAAAACTGAACCAAAGAACAACAAAAATTTGTATCCTTTACTGACACAGGAAATTACATACGGAAAGTTACAGAGCTCTTCAAAAACACCAACATACCAAATGTAGCATGTAAAACAATTTCCACCATAGGCAAACTACTAAACAAGAAGCAAAAAATTAACCCTTATGAGCAAAGTGGAATTTGTAAAATAGCATGCCAAAGTTGTCATAAAATGTACATGTGCCAAACCGGCAGGAATTTAACAACGAAATACAAAGAACATATAAGGAACATACGTGTTAACAAAGATGAGTCGGAATTCGCCCAGCATTTATAAATTAAAACACTAATACGGACCTCTGACAGCAATCATGGAAATGGTGGAATACGCTAAAAAAGGAACCTAATGAACATAAAAGAAAACTTCCACATTTATCGCCTTAATACAATTAAGAAACTAATAGAAGAGCAAAAACTGATTAAGGGGAGCGATAATCAGAGACAGAGTGGATAATGTTCTGTCCTTCTGTCATTCACCTTACATGTTTCGATTCAAAAGAATCATCCTCAGAGGCGCACCGCCACGATAAGGAAACACTGTCACATAAGATATTTTAACCATATGCACTTAAGCTATGAATAATGCTCACTATATAAATTTTGCTATTATCGCAGTTGGTTTTGATGCGTGTCTTAGGCACTCACAATGGCGCTTCTTGAAGTGTAGATTTACTTATGATAATGTTTCATTTAAATGTATTTCCTGTTTATTCTGACTGGGGTTTTCCACTGCACGCAATATGATGTTCACTTTTACATACAGTAGCTGCTCAATGCATTTAAAATTTTATTAAAATGTTCATGTAAAAATAGTTATTATTAGTATTATTATTATAATTATTATTATTATTATTTAATAGTGTGACGGACCAGAATGAGACAAGTCAAATAAGATAATCAGAAAGATATGTTCGACATTATAGTAAACATTAGTATATGCCCATAGATAAATACACAACGCAGTATACCTTAGAATGGTACAACATAAAGTGCTCCGCACAATGGAACCACGACACTAAAGGTAGGACTAAGATAAGAAACTCACCTTCACATAAAATCAGGCTTATGGAGACACTGCATAATACCCATACTATAATTACTGCTTCCTGTTCTACAGGCATCGAAACCACTTTGTGATACACTTTTCTTCCCTTAATTAGAAGAATTTCAACACATGATAGATTAGTTCCAGCTTTAACAAAAAGTTTTTATAACTTTACTTTTAAATACTTGACTGTGCAAATAAATTAGTTATAACTTATAAATGTCCCAAACACTTCATGTACTACTTAATGCAGTTACTAGGCAAACTTTTATATTGTGGCGTCTTATATGTCGTCCATCGTTGAGCAACGAAACAGTGGAAATTGTTGAGACCGTTGCATAGGAATATCGGTAGCAATGAGAGTTCATTGCGTAACAACGCTTGGTAAACATCCCTCTTCGCTAGGCTGTGACGTCACGCAACAGGGGTCCGTGCAGCGACTGTTAGTAGGCAATCAGTAAACACGTTTTCTGTGTGGTCAGATGTCATCGTCTCCGATATTTTGGACTCAGATCACCTACCAATAGTAGGGCACATACAGGATCATGTTAAAATTAGGAAACTTTCGGAACCTACTGAAAATTTCACAGATTGGGAGCGGTTTCAAAGCTTAGCCTCTGAGTTAATATCACCTAAAACACAAATTAAGTCTGGGGTAGAAGCCAATAAAGTGGCGCGCGACTTTGCAGCCTCTATTGCTTCGGCATATAGCTTGTCCACAAGAAAAGTTACACTTTCGGACGTAAACAACGATCTTCCTGGTCTAGGTCGCCTGTTAAAACATAAGAAGAGGCCACGAAAATTGTGGCAAGAAACCAGGGATCCAACGTGTAAGACGGCACTAAATTGGGTCACGAAATCAATCAGGCGAATGATCCGAAAAAAGGCACTTGAACAGTGGGAAACAAAAATAGGTAACGCTGAAGTCACAGCTCAGGGTATATGGCCGATTGCGAAATCCCTCCTAAAGAGGGATGGACCAACTGCTATTCATGGTGCTGCAGGCATTAAATTTCGCCCATTCGAAAAAGACAATGCAATAGCTGATTGTTTGGAAAATCGTTTCACGCCTCACAATCTGTTCGACGATAACCATGAACGGCGAGTAGAAGCTCGAGTTCAAGCTCTGCTTGAAACCGTAGACGACAAACCCCTTCAAAGGATCAGACCATGTGACGTACAAAAACTGATAAATTCCTTGAAATTGAGAAAGGCCTGTGGAATTGACGGCATCCCAAATAAATGCCTCAGGCACCTTCCAAGTTCGCCTAACTCGTTTATTTAATCACTCTTCGGCTCTCTCATTTTCCAAATACTTGGAAGGCAGCAAAAGTAATAACTTTACCTAAACCCGGAAAAGACCCGAAATTTCGCAAAATTTACGTCCGATCAGCCTCCTGTCCACGACAGAAAATCTATTCGAAAAAGTAATTTTGAAATTCCTCCAAAAACGTATTAAAGAAAGAGGCTTGCTCAACGCAAGCCAGTTTGGTTTTCGTGCACGTCACAGCACGACATTGCAATGTATGAGGCTGGTGGACCATGTGACCCTTAATTTCAACAATAAAATGTCTACGGCCGCGGTGTTCTTGGATATCGAAAAAGCCTTTGATACCAAGTCGCATTCAGGCTTGCTGTATAAGTTATCAAAATTGGAATTCTCGAACAGTTTGACCAAACTTATTGGGTCCTTTCTTTCTCAACGTAAATACATGATTTCGATGAAGGCCAAATGTCAACCCCAAGCGAAATGCAAGCAGGGGTGCCACAAGATGCAGTCTTTTCCACTACCCTTTTTAATTTGTACATAAATGATGTCCCCAAAACACATGGTGTTCGCATGGCCCTCTTTGCGGACGACCCCTGTCTATATGCGACAGATCGCAAAGAGGGTTTTACTGTTAGAAAACTCCAGCGCGGTCTCAGCTCAATGGAGACCTGGTGTGAGGGCTGGAATATTAAAATTAATGATGGTCTACTTCTCTCGTAGTCATCGGCCGCCTGAGTCTTGTCTCACTCTAAATGGACAAAATATTCCATTTGCAAATAGTGCAAAATTTCTAGGTGTAATCTTCGATAAGAGAGTTCCATGGAGATTGCACATAGAAATGATCGAAGCCAAGGCCTTCAGAATTCGCGGCATACACTCATCTAGTGAAATTGCAGCGCCTGCAAAACAAGGTTCTCCGCACCATTGGCAATTTTCCCAGGCACACGCTGGTCCGCGATTTGCACATGACATTCAAAATCCCGTGCGTATATGACTATATAACAAAATTATGCAGGCAACAAGCAGACGTCATATAAAATCATGAAAATGAGGCTGTTCGCAACATCGGACAAGGCGAAGCCCGACACAGAAAGTATAAGAGGCTTAAACTTGGCGGCGGTCAGGCATACTACCATTCAAGTGACTAGACTACTGTGGTAGCGAATACTGCTAGTAATAGGGCATAATCTGCTGTACTGAGCCTGGACTGACAGAGGCCTTGCATAAATTGTACATAGAAATAGGAATTTGTAAATACAGTAAAACTTGGTTATAGCAACATCGGTTTCTGCGACACCTTGTCTATTGCGTCAAATATTCAATGGTACGAACTAATTCCTAATAAAGCAACTGTTTTTATACCTTGCTTAGTACTACATGCACAAATGCATCAACCTCGTATGTAACGTCATTTTCATTCCTGAATTTCTCTGATATCGTGGGAAAGTTCGATGTGTCTGCCCACCCTCACTTTCTCTACTTGCTGACGTGACTGTCCTGGAAGAATACAACTGCGGGCTGCAAGAGGAGCGTGGGGTTTATGCGAAAACAAGGGTGTGGGGTGGGACTGCCTGAATAGTGCAAGAGGACGCGGCAGGTTGTTAACTGCATTCCTTTCCTAGAATCTCGTCTAACAGGACCTCACATTGTCTACTCACCCTATAGTGTTCCTGCCTAAACCCAGAGAAGTGCAGTAGCGAAAACATGGCAATGAAAAGGAAAGTTTTAAGCATGGAAGAGAAAGTTAAAAGTGATTCGTGAAATATAAAATGGAAGGAAAAAAGCTGATGTATGCCGCGAATTTGGATTGGTGAATTCTACACTACAAACGATATGGAGAATCCATATTAATTCCACGTTAATGTTACGTTAGTCTGTACTTAACTACGTATTTCACTAAAAAATGCAACATTTTAACTCGGTTTTTGGTAGAGTTTTATGTGACTAACATAAGGCTACTGTGGAAGTGCCCATTTCGGTTACAACGACATTCGTTTATAACGACACTATTTTTAGGTCCCTTTGATGACGGTATAACCAAGTTCTACTGTATATGTAAATACTGACAATGGACTTACTAATACGGACTATGACCGACAAGAGAGAGGGCGCCCCAAATGGACAGGACAGTAACTTTCATATAAGGAAAAAAATAAAATGTGTTCATGAGCCCCAGCTGGGGCTCGGCACCAAGACAGACAGAATGACTGACCGTCAGTCGCAATGTGACTTGGACTTGGACTTGTTGAGCCGCTGAAGCACCGAAGAGATCCCACCCGTGTGGAGGCGGGGTCGAATACCTCCACTGTGACCTTGTGAGTCTTAGAAGGCGACGAAAAGAGAAGTCTCAAATCTGAGACAGTAAAATATGGTCGCGAGTCCCAAGGGACTCGGACCCAAGAAAGACTGAGCTGGCAAGAACCAGCAGCATATACAAAAGACAGGCCCGTCCTCTCGTCAGAGAAGGCGCCCCAGAAGAACAAGACCGTAACTATCAAACAGTAGCAAGTATCTGGTCATGAGACACAGGAGGGGGCTCGACACCAATACTTACTGACCGACCGTCAGTCCCAATGTGACTTTGACTTTGAATTGTTGAGCCAGTATTGAGTAAGAGCAGTTACGAGCAGTATTGAGTACGACTATTGTGCATGCACTATGGGTATAAGTTACGAGCAATATTCAGTTGAAGTCTAGCAGTTACGATTTACGAGTTACTATTAATGAGCAGTTGAGAGCGGCGGACGCAGGCGCAATGGAACCAAGAATGCCAAGCCTGATCTAGAAGACCTCATATGTGCGACGGTGTTTGCAACAGAAGATCTGTTGTATGTAAATCAGCGATAGCTCTGTGTATTTGTGTGTATTCGAGAGAGTGCGTGTAACCAATCTGTCAATAAATCAAATCATCCGAACTAGAACCCGTCATTTCGTCACGCGTACCCTTCTACACGTGACAATATATTGTGACATGTTGACCCCTACCTCCCCAGCGGCACGTAGCGGTAACGTAGAGCTCGCCTAATAGGCGAGTCATCACCCCGCCACTCTTCCCGCGGTGACGTCACGAGCGGAGCCGAAGTTAGCCGAGTCCCCGCATCCTGGTAGCTATGCAACGCGCAACGCGCGATGACGCGGAACCGCTTCCTACTGTGACGTGCCACGCAACAGGCACCACTGCGGATATATAAGGGAACTGCACAGCAGCTACCAGTCAGTTGTAACGTAACAGTCGCCGAGTCAAGTTGTAATGTGGCCATCGCTCAGATCAGTAGCAGTCGAGCCAGTGTGTTATCAACAGTTCTCCAGTGAGCAGACTACAGTTGGAGTATAGCAGCCGTCGCGGAAAGAAGAACCGGATGTGTGTGTGATTGTGTAATTGGGAGTGTATGATACAGCGATACATAGCTCCCCTACTGTAAACGTGTAGACTACTGAACACAGAGTGAGCTGATTTGCGCATAGGGTTATAAATCGTGAAACCCCGCAACAGTGTCAACAGATTAATGCGATTAGGGTTATAAAGCGTGAAACCCCGCAACTGTGTGATAAGTAATTGTAGCCGTTACTTGTATATTGTTCAATAAACCAATTAACGATCTCTACGGCGTCTTCAGTAACGCAACACTTTACAGTATTAATGACATTATAATAGTGGTTTCCCAAACATTGATCGTGTCATTCTGAAAAATTGCTACTCCGACCGAAACATGTTAAGGAAAATGAGAAACTGAAATATATTTATAAATCAATCAAACTGGACGGTGCTACGAGTCATTTTATATTATATGAGTTTCATTCCAATCACTGTAGCCGTTTATTTTCAACACTTTTTTTATACTCTTAGTAGTTGGTTGAGGGGCTATGCTACAAGCCGGAAGGTCGCGGGTTCAAGTCCCGATTAGGTAATTGGATTTTTTTCAATTGACTCAATCCTTCCGGCCGCACTATGGCCTGGGGTTCACTCAGCCTCTAACAGAGATGAGTACCAGGAATTAATTTTCCTGGGGAGTAAAGCGCGGCCGGCGCGTAAGGCTGACAACCTTACCGCTGTCTTTGAGCCGATTGTCTAGATAATGTGGGACCCTCAACGTCTCACAACCCTATGGACCTTCACGGCCTGGTACAGGGATAGCTTTACTTTATTTTATACTCTTAGAATTGGGTCTTTCGAAAGTAATCAGGTATGAATCGAAGATTGGCTTATGTTAGACCGCTGAATCAGGTGTTGTTGCGGTACTTACAAGAAAATAGGTTTGTCTGAGAAGGCGTGTCTTCAAATAATTACATTTCATTGATTTCTCTGCATCACAGACTCATGAGCTCCCGTCAGTAATAGGCCTATACTACCAACACTGTCCTCGCATCAAGGTCCGCCTCTTCAGATTTACTCCTATTTGCTCGCTCACAGCCCTCCCTACATCGTCCTTGATCAGGTGAAATAGTTTTGGTCGCCGAGGTCAAATAGTACCTGATAATGAACAACGTCTACAATTAGTTCTTCCTCATAGTTGCTTCTTTTTTCCTTGGCTCTACAGCCCCTGTAGGCCTAGGACTACATCCATGAACTTCTCCGTTCACTTCGGTTTTTCTAGATCTTACACATTGGGTAGGACTCGTTGGGCGGGTGATCAGCTCGTCGCAAGGCCTCTACCTGTACATGAACACAGAAAACGCACACACACAAACTAAACATCCATGCCCTGAGCGGGATTCAAACCGACGATCCCGGTCTCCAAGCGAGCGAAGACAGTACATGTCTTAGACCGCTTGGCTACCGTGACCGACCATAGTTGCTTTAGCGACTGGAAATTGTGTTCAGCATTTCTTTGCCCCNCCCCCGCCGACAACAACATACACGTAATTCGTACTGGGTCTCGGAATTTTTGTTCTGTTGCTGAATGTGTATTATTATTCTTAGGTTTAAATGGCCCTTTTAATTACTTCATTTTGTTTGATGTACTGCAGTATACTTTAGAGTTTACGTTGCAAATCGATAATCTGAGGAAAGTGGCACAGACCTGTATCCAGATTCAGTTGAATCCCTTCTACACCCTTGAACCAAATTTAATTCGGATTAATTTTATACGTCCACGGTAGAGAACCTTCCCTTCAGGTACCCCATTCGTACTACACGTCCAGCCAGCGCAGCGTTCCAAGTTATACAATACTCGTATCTGCAGCAACCTTGTCTCTTCTTCACTTACTTCCAAGTTGTATTTTATTATGAGTCAACGTTCGCTCAGGTAATGGGGCCAGGAGTTGCATCGGCAATGAATGAGGAAGGTCATTACGCACTTCAGCTCAAGGGTTGTTCGAACACTCACTACCTTTTCTCTCCGCGTTGGCTGAACGCTCGTGCAGCCGTCGGTTCCGTTACCGAGAGTGCGACCGCCGCGGGATGGCGGACAACACGATGTGCAGAGAATCTCAGCAGCCTTCTTACAACGGGTGTAACGTCCAACAGGATCCAGTATCCTTGTCCTTGAATTCTCACATTCCTTGTCTAATGTATGGCTGCAGATTGTGAACTTAGATGCAGTAAAGTGTGTTCAATCTACTCCAAGGTTTCGGCTTACATTGCAGACATCATTCTCAGGGCGACAGGCGGAAACTGAAAGTGGCTTAATATAATATTGTAGCATGTAGATCCGTTGTTAAGTAATGACTCTGTAAACAACGTCCATTGCTAGGCAACAGATTCCTAATCAGCACCAATGGATTAACTGAGAAAAGGTGTTCTCTACGCAGTCCTTGCGACAGCTGCGTGACGCGACAATAGAAGAAATGTTCGAAGCGATGTTTTCTATGCGATTGATGGCGGGGTCTTATTAGCAGGAAAAGTCTAGTGTTTAGTTATGTGGGACACAGTCGCCCGTCAGTAAGAGCATGAACACCGAAACCGAGGAAGCTATGGTGTTGGAAGCCGTTACCAGACAACTACTGGTGAAAACACAGCAGACTGAGAAGACATAATGCGCACTGTAGTAAATTGTAAAGTGTGTGTGAATTAACGATAGCGCTATGGTTATGTGTAGATACGTTCGGTAAGAGTTCAGTAAATTTATTTACCAATCCAAACTCCGTCTCTAGTAACTCATACATGTGACAATATACATATCGCAGTGGGAGTAAGGCTACTAGTAAGACTAGGACAAATGCAATTACTTTGTTGACAATGTTCAGTGTAAATGACTATGACTTCCCGATAGAATTTAATATCACATAAACACAATAATTCTCATGTTTTAATTAACATATTTAGACAAACTAATTTCAGTTATAATTATATTTGTGCTCCAATACGAGACATGATACCGAAATGACGTTTCTCTGCTGTTCGAGTGACATAAATATGTACCGAAATCCCGTTCTTGTTTTATTCGAGTGACATAGATATGACGCCGAAACCCACTACAGGTTAGTTCGAGTGACATAGACACGGCCTTGAATACCTCCTGTTGTTTCACCAATTCGTGAATGAAAAAACGTTGAGAACAACTAACCAATGCTGCGCATCCTCAAAACCAGATATACTTACTTACTTACTTACTAACTCATGCAGCTCAGCCCTTCTGGAGGAGTTGCCAATTCTGCAGCTACTCGAGAATCTCCCAGCATTTTATGGAACCCGAAGGTTCATTACCGTGTTCACAAGAGCACTCCACTGGTCCCTATCCTGAGCGAGATCAATCCAATCCACACCATCCCATCCTATCTCTCGAAGATCCATTTTAATATTGTCCATCCACCTACGCCTTGGTCTTCCCGTGGTCTCTTTCCTTCTGGCTTTCCCACCAATATCGTATTCGCATTCCTCGTCTCCCCGATTCGTGCTACATGCCCTGCACACCTCATTCTCCTTGACTTGATCATTATAATTATACTTGGAGAAGAATACAAGTTATGAAGCTCCTCATTATGCACTTTCCTCCAACCTCCTGTCAATTCATCTCTCCAAAACCAGACATATAACCTTTTAAATACAACGGGTTTTGTTTTTCTTTTTCAACACTACATAGCCTCAGTAACTGATAAATCTTCATTAATTGATAGAAGAACAACAAACAATCTTACTGGGGGTAAAGGGCGGTCGGGGCATAAGGCTGACAATCTTACCGCCATTTGTGAGCAGACTGTCTAGATAATGTGGGAGCCTCAACGTCTTCCAACCCTATGGGCCTTCACAGCCTGTTACAGGAATAGCTTTACATTTACTTTCACAACATAAAATTTTAATTACACACCAAGTCTGGCTCTTAAGCTTGTACTCTTCAATCTAGTAATTTCTCATCTATATATCTTTCTCTGTAAAAAAAGAAAAGAGATTTGTAACAGGGTCTCAAACTTCTGTAATGATGCAATTTTGGATTTCCATAGCAAAAGGCCAGACGTAAGTCATGTATTAGGTCACGAATGAACGAAAAGTGCTGTCATGTGTCACAGTGACTAAAGACGGGGTTCGGATTGGTAATTGGATTTGTTGACCACTTACAGGTCATAACTATAATTATTTATAACACTGTTCCTGATTTTCACACTACAAAACACTCCACTCTAATTTCTTCAGTTTATCTTCACTAGTCTTCATGGATTTGTAACAGAGGAATTCTCAAAGTCTCACTAAATTACACACTTCAAATTTCGACATACTATACAGCACATGTAACGTCACACACTAAGGTTTCTGATTCTTCTTCTGACAACGCTGCTCTTTCCTTGGACCTTCGGAACTCAAGTGAAGTCAATCAATTACTCACTCATCCAAATTACAACTGCCCGCAAACGTCCTTTGCTGTCCCCCACAAATCTTGACGCGGATCCAACGAAAACACGTCATGTGGTCTCTATCCACTGTTGTGTGGCGTCACTGCCTAAGCGGAAGTATGTTTACCAAGTCGCTGAATAGAAACGGGTTGCATAACCCCGCTGTTCTATTATTGCGTGCGTGTAATGGATGGTGTTTATCGAGCCGTTGTCTGGCACTGCTTTTCAACTATGCCTCAGAATATGCTATTAGGGAGGTCCATGAAGACCAGGTGGGACTGAAATTAAACAGGATACTTCAGCTGTTGGTTATGCTGATGATATGAATCTCCTGGCTGATAATGTACGTAGATACCATAGAGAGAAACACACAAATTTTATTTCACGCTAGTAAGGACGTTGGTCTAAAAGTAAACACAGAGAAAACTAAGTATATGTTGCAATTTCGCTACTAAAATGTAGGGCAAATTCATGACATAAAGATAGGAAACAGATGTATTGAAAATGTGGCACAGTTCAGATATTTGGGAACGACGATAACAAATCAAAACCTGATTCAGAAGGAAATTGGATTGAACTTTTGTCTTCTCGTCTGCTGTACAATAAAATAAAAATTAGAATATACAGAACATTAATTTTTCCTGTGGTTCTGTATGGGCGTGAAACTTTATCTCTTCATATTAAGGGAGGAACATAATATTTGGACCTAAGAGAGATGAAGTGACAGGAGGTTGTAGAAAACTACATAATGAGGAGCCTCCTAACTTGTACTTTTCGCCAAGTATAATTAGAATGACCAAATCAAGGAGCATGAGATGGGCAGGTCATGTAGCACGAATGGGGAGAAGAGGAATGCAGGTAGTATATTGGTGGGAAAGACGCAAGGAAGGAGACCACTTGGAAGACCAGGACGTAGGTGGGTGGACAATATTAAAATGAATCTTAGAGAGATAGGATGGAATGGTATGGATTGGATTGACCTTGGCTCAGGATAGGGACCAGTGGAGGGCTCTTGTGAACACGGTAATTAGTTTTCGGGTTCCATAAAATGCTGGGAATTTGAGTAGCTGCTCAATTGGCTGCTTCTCAAAAAAGTCGTCAGCTCCATGAGTGAGTGATATAGTAAATAAGCACTAATGCTTTACATTTTACATAGCCTGCTTTAGAAATATTTATTCCTTGAGCATAAGGAAATATTTCGAAATGAAAGGCATAAAAGACGCAGTCTACGTGAGAAGAATTTTCTGCGCAACGAAATGATAGAACTAGACTGTGTTCGCAGAACTACAGAAGCAAAGAACGTTTTCGGATATGGGAAATCCTTTGATAAAGAAATGTAGAGTACCTGGTTCAGTGTTGTGACGTAGCGGTCGAAGACTATCACGACTAAAGACCGTCGTGTCCGACAAAAAGAGAGAGAGACTGTGCCAGTTTCGTGTTGCATTATGTTGATATCTGGCAAACTTTTGAAGAATACAATACAAAAACAATTGCAGTATATGTTTCTACTTGGCTGAACGGCAAGATCTGTGTCTTGACCTCTTCCACAGGTCGTATCTAAAACCTACTCTCAGGAGCCTTCCTCCGTCATTCATTAAGTTCCAGTGTCCAGGCCCGATATTGGGCCCACCCAGCCTCCTAACCAGTGGGTACCGGGGGCTCTTTCCTTTGAGGTGAAAGAGCCGGGGCGTGAAACAGACCACTCACCTCCAGCCAGCGCCGAGGTTCAGAATATGTACTACTGCACATCAGTTCCCCATAAGTTGTTAAGGCATAACTGTATTGCCTACGTTTAGATTGATACCTACGCTATCATTCCCGTTGCGTTTGGGGCTGTCTTTCCGTCTTCTATCCCCCAACTTACCAAAGGCTCACGAGTTCACTGGGGGCAGGCGATAGCGTAGTTGGTTGAGGGGCTATGCTACAAGCCGGAAGGTCGCGGGTTCAAGTCCTAATCCTTCCAGCCGCCCTGGCCCTCGGGTTCACTCAGCCTCTAACAGAAATGAGTACCAGGAATTAATTAAATAATTTTCCTGGGGAGTAAAGCGCGGCCGGCGAGTAAGGCTGAGAACCTTATCGCCATCTTTGAGCCGATTGTCTAGAAAATGTGGGACCCTCAACGTCTCACAACCCTATGGGTTTCACGGCCTGTTACAGGGATAGCTTTACTTTTTTACTTGTCACGGGCTCACTGTAATTCATTCTGGCTAGGTGCCCAGACTATTTCAGCCTTCACGCCTGAATAATATTATCGCGTGTATCCTGGTAAAGCGACAGTAAATAATGAGTTCCGGATTTGATAATTTTATTTATTGAATAATTTCACACGTCGTAACTACCATTTGTTATTACACTGTCACGACTTCTGTATGTATGACACACAAACAGTTATAACATTCAAAGTCTTCATTTCATATGTTAAGGCTTCACAGGTCTTCTGCGGACTTCCGTGGATGTCTTCTACCGAGAACTGACTAAACTCAAAGTCAGAATCATACTGCAGTCTTGGTGTCGAGACCCATCTGGGGCTCATGACCAGATATTTATTACTGTTTGACAGTTACGATCTTGTTTCTGTGGGACACCTTCTCAGACGAGAGGTTGCTTCTGTATTTTGCATATATTGTTGGTCCTTGCCAGCGCAGTCTTTCCTGGGTCCGAGTCCCTTGGGACTCACGACCATATTTTATTGTCTCAGATTTGAGACTTCCATTTTCGTCGCCTCCTACGACTTGCAGGGTCACGGTGTAGGTATTCGACCCCGCATCCACACGGGTAACTAACTTAACTGCTGTTGTTATTCTTGTTGTATAGCCTCCGCACGGACCACAGACAGAAAACACAGTTATATTGTTGCATACGGAAGTCTACACAGAGAACAAGTCACATGATTCCTAGCTAGCGTCATCATTGGTGCGCTGTTGCCTAGCATGGCGCAATAACACTCCTCCACTGAGATACATCTTCCATTGTTGCCTTGTGAGTATTCGGTCGCGGTGTGTTTACCGGTCCGTTACCTAGCAACGGTCTGGTCATCCACGTTACATTATTCACGTAAGAATGATTAAAAGTACACAGAATAACTCATTAGTACATGCCATATCTTACAGGATGGCCGTGCTTAAAAACGTGTAGTCGTTAGATAACCTCAGCTTCTGCCGTCAGATTCCGAAACACAGGAGTTCCGAGAGATCTTGTCCGTGTCGCTTGCCGATCGTTAAGGTTCGGCTGAAGCTGAACTCTGTGTTGATGTCTACAGTACCTTGAAACCTTACAGCGAATATGTAGTCCTGTACTGTTGAGAAATAAGCACTAATACGTACTAATGCTAATACTACTAATACTAATACGTACGTGTATTTACATTTCGGGTCAGTCTGTAGGACTGTAAGCTTTGAAGAGCATGTTATATACCGTTCCAGAATGCAAAGTGGTTATTCATTTATTGAATTGGCGGACATGCGTCTTGTAGTAGGAGAGTACAACGGAAATAGCACAGATGCTGTTATAAGATACAGAGAATAATACCCAAATCGGAGAGCGCCAAAAAGTATTATTTTATTTCTGGTGATATTCGATTCCGAGAGACTGGACCATTTCGCGGAATGTGAAGGAATGTTTACCGTCCACGTTCTGTAATTAATGCACGGATGGAAGAAGAAACGTCGAGGAAGTTGAAGACAGATTCCCATGTACACAAGACATTACATGAACAAAGCTGTGTCACTATCGCTTTCAGTTTGTGCAAGAATTAATACCATATGACGCATCTGCAAGACGTACATTCTGGCAGCCAGCCGACGACCTACGTTTGCAACGAACGTGTCATTCGCGGCCAGACCTTGCTTCAGTAGGACTGCGATCACAAAAAACCATAAGGGACATGTGTGGTCAGATGATGATCTTGATGTGATTCGAACCCACCATCAGCAAAGCCAGTCAGTAACTCACAGCCTCGTAAGCCCTCACAGCTTACAGACATGAATTGATGGCCGCGATCAACTTAATTATTTTCGAAGACATTGACTGTTGAAAGACGAGCCCTGCAATACGTTTTTCGAAGTATGGTTTCAGTATGACAGTGCCTCACAGGGTCAATGTCTCTCCGAAAATTATCCTGGACCCTGGGTTGGTCGTGGAAGTGAAGCTCCAGTTTCCTGGCCTGCATGCTCACCTGGTTTGAATCATCTCGAAGTGTCTCTTTGGAAAATCACTACCCGTTCAAATACCGTCTCTACTAGAGTACTGTGGAGTCGAGTTCAATTTGAAAGTGAGATATACCCGGAATCTTCTAACGCTTGCAAGTGTCTGTCTGGCGGATAGCTGAGTTGTGTGCCCGTGAACGTGGAGACCATTTCGAGCACCTGGTGCAAGAAAATGAAAGAGATTATTTTTTTTCTGTCACACATTCCGTTGAACTCGAAATGATGTGGCCATGGAAATTGAAGTTACAGTAGCTGTAAGTTTTCAGCAAGGCCCTCAGGTTATGGATAAAATAATGTGAAATTTTTACTTACTTTCATGCCCAGAAACCATTAAGTAAAATATGAAATATAATGAAGAGTTATCCCATATGATTGATACAATTTATTAGAAGAAATATACACGCTATAAAAACGATCTAAGAATATTGTAGGCAAGCTGCAGTGCTGCTGTTGTTTGCGGAAGCTTCAGCTGAACTCATTAACACACAGTTGAAAACATAGCATACGTGCAACGAAATAAGAAGTGTAACTGTCGCATCTCTCTAAAAAACAAGCGTAGACAATTCTTCTGAGCTTGTGTCCATAATATATAAACCCAGGCCTGCTCACATGGGAATAATTATTCTCCTTCATATTTGTTTGTTTCTGGATGTAAGTTAACTCCGTGCTGTGCTGTTTCATGAACAAGGCGGGGTCTCTTTAGTTCCACTTCGGCGGGCAGGCATTCTGGACCATGACTGCGGAACGGCAAAGAAAATCACTTCATTTTAAATTTCTTGCTATGGACGCTTCGGAGCCCGGGCTTAAAATGGCGTGACTAAGACAGGCATAGCGGAATTAACAGGAAATTCTGAAATACGTAACATTCAACGTTGATGAAACTTTAAAACATGTTATTCCACGCGGTGACGCAGATATAAAGTTAACAATGCAAACAAATGTGCAGCGTGCCTCGAGACACAGGTCACTTGGAAGGAACTTAGCATATGCCATGTGGTCATTATACTGAACATTTCCACTGTGGTATTACCGAGTATTTTGAGAAACTGACTTCTGTCGTTGTGCCGAGTGCCAGAAACATATCCCGAATATCATTGTGAGGACTTCCAAGGGTCCACAAAGAAACTTCAATTATCCAGTGATTGAGGTTAGTTCTTTTTAAGGGACCCCTATTCACCTGAGGATGGAAACAGATCCAGTTACCGAAACGTTCTGTTCTCTAGTTCTTAGAATAGTGGACGATGGACGAAGTCCAAAACCCCAGAGATTCTGAACTATAATTATGTTTCTGTTAACAAAAATTTCGCTATTTTCATTTATTCTGTACCGAGAATTATCGAGCTGTTTTTTCTTTTCTTTTCCATGCTGGATTTCAGGATATCATGTTTGTGACTGCCTTCTGAGTGTGATATCATTTAGCCCGGTAGAAGCTTACCGACGTCTCGGAGGAAGATACTGCCTCCCTCTTCAGGTTTAATCGTAGCGCAAGCAAGTGAGAGGCAATACATTAGCAGTAAGCGGAGTTTTTCAGTTCACTTCTGTTAAAGAATCTACCGCAGAGAATATTTTAGAGCCAATTAGTGGAATGAGTGTATTATAAACGGTCTTGACGGCTGTCGTGGAAATTTCTTGTTGGAAGCCTTCATTTTAAAGCAGCCTTTTACACATAGTCCATAGGTCTTGAGGGTCTGAATTGTTAACTACAATGAAGATTCAAATCGTTGCTTTCTGTATTATGACAAGCTATAAGCTGGTAATAAGGCACCAATCTTTCGAGTGAACATACTAGCGTAACTTCTCATCTATCCGTGACGATGGAGGCTGTAAAAATCTCCGAAACATTTGTACTCCCCTTCTTGCCAGTACGTTTTTTAACAGAGGAGACTAAAATTCGAATAAATTAAGCGCCCGTTATTTTAATTAACTTCTATTTGACATTCTTATAGAATATGCAGGAGATGAGAACGGGTTTCACTTCTGCAACCACTTTTAACTGATGGAGCAACTTCAGCATTTAAAGTTAATGTTCGTGATGAAAGATGGAAACCTACAGCAATGAAAGAGCCGTAATTTCCACATACTTCAGAAGTTGTTCTGCTTGTTTATTGCATTTGATATTGATTATTGCAGATACAAACTTATTTTAGTAACGCTAATGGCAATATACATAGGCTTACTCTGCACATAACCGTATTATATTTTACGTTCATTTCCTGAGATATTCGACAAATCGAAAAACGTTCCAAATAAATTTGCGGATTAAATGAGGTACTTTTTTTTTTACAGATGCCCTTATGTTTCGGTTGATCCATTTTTGTTAGCACCGATGAAGTTTTGCTCGAGGCTCATCATTAGTGTAAATTTTCGTCAAAGAACTGACAGAATAATTGTAACTAAAAACGGGACGTGAAAATGGCACATCTCGTTATATACGGGAAATACTCCCTGTCGGAAAGTTGTGTTGTGTTGAGACGGATTAAAGTAAAAAAAAAAGTAAAGGTGTCCCTGTGCTTAATTAAGCATTACGCCGCGGAACCAGTATAATTTGCGCTGGCAGCGGTATGTGGCCTACATTCTGCACCCCCTGGAGAAGCAGAACCAGTAGAATTTGTGAACCCTTTGTCTAGCCGCCCATCCTTACTACATAAACTTTATGGACAAACTGATATTTCATGAACTATTATGGGATGTCACTTCAAAATCATATATTTTAAATCTCTACCGTAACAGACTTCAGATGAGAACTTGAAGCTGACCCTGTGCTTACTTAAGCACTATGCCATGAAGACGTATTGGAAAGTGGAGTTATATCCCCACCATTTTGACTTCGACACTAGATGGGGACGAGTTGTCAGCTTCACTCCCCAGCCGCTTTACCCACGAGGAAAGTGGCCATTGTACGCACTGGATAGGAGGTTGGGCGGGCTCCAGAACCGGTCTGGACGTTGTGGGGTAGATCAAAATCTTCCTCCCGGTCGGGAATCGAACCCCGGCAGTGTAGCACGAAGCCCATTACTATAGCGACTGACTTATCCAGGCTCATTTTTATCATAATTAATGTTTGAAAACATGAGCTTTTTGAACTGGAATTTAGTCAGAATTCAATATAACTATATGCCGCCAAGAGATATAAAAATGTAATATAAACAAATAATTGTATGGGAGCGATTGCAGTCTCGTAATCTGTGCCAGCTGCACTGTCTTCGCTCGCCTGGAAACCGGGATTGTGGGTTCGAATCCCACTCAGGACATAGATGTTTAGCTTGTGTATGTGTGTTTTTCTGTGTTTGTGTACAGGTAGAGGCCTTGTGAGGGGCTGATCACCCTCCCAAGGAGTCCTACCGAATGTGTAAGATCTAGAAAAACCGACGTGAACGGAGAAGTTCATGGAGGTAGGCCTAGGCCCACAGGGGCTGTAGTGCCAAGGAAAAAAGAATATGTGCCAGCAATAATTACACTTCCTATTACTGAGGTACAGAAATAGCTCCGACTGATGGGACACAGCAAGGCAGATGTTTCAGTGATCTTCTCAAAAACCAATTACATAGACACCAAACACCATTTCCGTTGCTGTTCTGCGAGATATCTCGTGCATAACAAATACTTGGTTCCGTAAAATATATATGGAGTTTAATCACACAAATAAAATGATCGTGAGAACTCGGAAGCTTTAGTATTCTTGCGTGTTTTCTAGGCAACGCGACAAGAAATTGTGTGGGTTTCGCATTTAGCGACTATTTTTATTGGACGATCACTCTTTACACTCACAAATACAATTATTCGCACTTATAACGTCCTCGGACGTTTCCTCTTCAATGTTACAACACTTTCGCACCGCTATTCTCGGTGAAGTGTCTTCTGTTCTGCTCGGAGCTCAACTGTCCTTAGCTCTCGTCAGATACAAACTCTACTGGTCTCTTGTCGGATACGAACTAACTTCTCTTGCCGAAGTCGGACTGTTATAGCCTGCACTCGGGCCTAATAGGGAAGGGTTTCGTTTCGTCCGCTGTTATGCAACGATCTCTTGCTGCCGCGGGAATACAGTTCATTACAAATAACGGCAGAAACCCCGCTGTTAGACTTTCATCTCCGGGGCAACGATTTCCTAAGCATTACTGCCTACAAATTGCTAGCCGTTGACTAGTGATGGATGTCTTATCGTCCAGCTTCCTGGTGGCACGTCATAGTACTTTAAAATGAATTGTGACTAATTGGACAACAGGTGCAATCGTAACAATTTCCTTTGCGTGAAGAAATTCGTGTAAATTTGGTACCTATTGCATCTTCCTTTAGAGTAACGACAGCCATTTCATAGATATTAACTCAGAAGTTACGTATCCGAACTTCAGGACAACTGCCTGTAGATGTAGCACCTGAAAGAACCATGGTCCGGCAAAGATCAATGGTTATCTCGCCTGTAAGAGCATCCGATGAAGCCTCTAGCTTTCCACCACAAGCATATTCTCTGAATTTTCATAAACAATTTTTCTGGTCATGGTGGTTACTTATATTTAACATGTGTAGGTTTCTGAACTACCGTACGTCAATTTTTGTAAACTTGAAATCATCACTGTTGTGGGGCAGGCTCTATGAAAAGGAATAAGCCCTCACACTGCAGCACTCTATCTTTGGGCACTATAAACAATCGAACACATAATTAAGATGCCATAAAAGAAATAAAAATCAAAATAGACCTGTATCTTCTTACGGTGTAGTGTAAACCTCAGTTGCCTTTCTACCAGATATTTCGCAGCGACATTTTCAGTAAATATTTAAGCCCTGACGATCTCACAGCAATGGTTATGAACACTTCTATCTTCTGGTATATAACGGCATGTAATCCATTGAAAGTAAACTGACTTTTAGGAGAACATGTCGCCTACATCTTCATGGTCGAAGAATAAGCCAAACGGGAAACCAGCCGAAAGCAGGTGGAAAGCAGAGCACATACAATATTTGTAATGCCTGCATACACATCATGCGCTCCACATAGAATTGAACTTCTATAAATATCTGAAATTATTTGTAGAGCGAGAAATATTGGAAAGTGAGTGTGTGTGTCATAGTAATTATTTCAGGTATTACATGCGTTTCTATTTAAACTAAGAAACATCCTTATCTTCCTCAGAGGTTTCACTGAGAGGGACGTTTCGGCATTTAACATTTTTGTACGATTCCTGGGTTCACAGAAACAGGGAAATTTATACATATGACGTACACGTTTCTTGGACACCCCTGTGCCGAATTTTCTAAGCAGATAGAAATAAATATTTTCCCCGTGTTTGTCTTCCCAAGAGGAAAAGTTTCTTACAACAGCCATGTTTTCAAGCCTCTCCGTTTGGGAGGGCCAGGATTGCTCGTTCAGTTAGACGGCCGGAAGTTTGGTCATTAGGCTTATATACAGAGGCCGTACAATGCAGACAAATCTGCACTGGAATTTAAGGAACAATTTTTGTTTTTCGTGGTGCTACTTATACTTAACTTCTCTGAGTGGACTAAGGCGCGTGTAATTTCTGCGGCCTTCAGAACACATTTCGTTGTCATGGTTTCTACGAAAATATAGGAAGGTTATATGGAAGCATTGTCGTCACGGTCTCAGTTATTTTCTTATGGGGGGGGGGATGAAGAAATAAATTAACTTAGACTCGAACCGATGCATGTAGTAACAAAACAAGAATTATACTGGCGTTGACTCTCGAAGAGGAACATCTCTTCCTTTTCGCCATTTTGTTCTTGGATAACAACACGCTGTGTTGAACATATAGTCCCGTTTCTTGCCACACAATCACTGTAGCCGGTTGGACATGACCACATTGTAGCAACTGTACATGTATAAGTGACTGCAGGAAGTTTGCAATATAAATACTTCTTTTGAAATGACTGCATGCTCTAGAGATTTCCAGTAAAATGTATGCTGTGATCTGCCATATGCAGGATATTCCTTTTATATATCAATAGGAAATTTTTCAATTATTTAACCGACATTTTTACAGCATCATATTAATAACTGCTTGCATGTAGATGTGTGCATGCTGACACCTGCCTCCTTTTAAATTTATATCTCTAACCTATTCTTGCTATTATAATTATTCAAGCAATAGTTCCTTACTCTTCAAAGAGAATTTCACAAGATTTCGGTTTCCTGGCTACACATCCAGAGGTCAGGGTTCGATTCCAGGCGCTACCAGATGTTTTCGGAGAAGTAGTGGGTCTGGAACGGGGTCCACTTAGCCTCGTGATGATAATTGAGGAGCTATTTCAAGGAAATAGCGGCTCCGGTCTAGAAAACCGAAATTAACGGCCGTGGAGATTAGTTGCGCTGACCACGCGCCACCCATTATCCGCAAAAGTTGGCACTAAACTTCGCTGAGAAGCGGCGGTCTCTCGGTCGGTATAGTTTGCTTGCTGACTGAAATCACGGAGTGTGTCTGGTTTCAAGAGCAAGTTTTGTAACAAGACAAGAAGAAAGAGTAGCACTTTATTTATTTATTTATTTTTTTAGATTCTATATGTGTTCTTTGCATGATACGTTCGGTGAATTTACGCTGATGAGGTCTCATGCTTTTTCCTTACACAGTTTAGCTGTACTTCCACGTGCATAATTTCCACTAGCACGGATTCCGGCTACATTTAATATCCATAAACAGAGTTTTAAAAACAAGGTTACAGAATTTAAGGGGAAATAGTGTTTACTTGAATGAGGAAAAGGCCCATTCGACGCATGGCCATAAACCAATGCCCGGTGAGATAGGGAGAGATTTGCATTTGACTGGATACTAGGATAACACTGCAGCATGCAATGAGAGAAGGTCGGCGCGAGTCATGTACGCTTGCTTACCTTTCCCTTGCATTAGTTGTGACTGCCTCAATAATCCTAGTTTCGTGTGGTGGAGTAAGATTGGAGTCCTCTTGGTGAGTCGACCACTAATTGGTCTATTGTACCAGCCCCGGATGATAGGTGGTGATGATTATGGTGCAATCGGTGGAATGAAAGTTGGTAGGGGAAACCGAAGTTCTCGGAGAAAACCTGCCCCAGTGCCACTTTTTCCACCACAAATCCCATATGACATGACCTGGGATCGAAACAGGCTCACCGCAGTGGGAAACCGCAAATAATTGTTTGAGCTATGGCGCGGCTTATTGTTTCAGTAGACTTAGCAAATGCACTGCTTATGTAATGGTGTCGCGATAGTCAATTTGAAATCCTTTTAGTGGTTTTCTAACGTCTTCGTATTACTGTGCTCAGAAAATGGCTGACATGCATTTCGTGTGTTGCCGTACCAATGGAAATTCTCGAGAAGCACATCGCCTCTACACAGTACATTACCCAAATTCCACAAATTTTTCAACGAAGTTCACCAGCACTGAGCGAATCTGGGTCTTTGCTTCTTCCCTCTTTGAATATTGCCGTGTTATCCTAGGATCCAGTCAAATGGAAAACTCGCCGATATCTGGATATGTATGTTGACTGAGCATTATGTCTCCTTAAAGCATGTAACCTTCTTTTAACACTCTGCACAACCATAAAAATATTATACTGATGTCATATTTGCACCTGTTAAAATACAGTATATACTACTTTAGGCAAAATTTGTAGGGAAGGAGCTGCTAGTAATGTACTTCCGTTCGCATTTCACTGCCAGTAATTCATTACAGTCAGGACCGGATATGGTGGGTAGAACCGGGTAGAAGATGCCTACTTATTCCACAGAGCTTCATTTTAATAAACCATTTCCAGTACCTTAAAACGTCATAACTATCGTTCCCAGTAATGATAAATATAGGAGTGAATTTTCGAATTTGCAGTGTAATAATTTATTTCATAGCATGTGGTGATAGTTCCCCGACTTCCTCTAATGATTTAGTGTGTCTACTTAATCCTCCTCTGCACCGTCTACTTACAAAAACAAACATCATGGTTTTAGTCCGCAAGCGAACTATACCGACCGAGCGACTGCCGCTTGTCGGCGAAGTTAGTGCCAACTTTAGCGGAAAGCGTGTGTCGCGTGGTCAGCGCAACTAATCCCAACGTCAGTTCATTTCGGTTTTCTAGACCGAAGCCGCTATTTCCTTGAAATAGCTCCTCCATTATCCTTACTAGGCTGAGTGGACCCCGTTCCAGACCCACTACGTCTCAGAAAATCTGGTAGTGACGGAAATCGAATCCTGACCTCTGGATCTGTAGCCAGAAACTCTGACCACTCGACAACAGAGGCGGTCCACCGTCTACTTAACTCTGAAAAACATTCCTACCCCTGGTTATAGACATTTTCAGCAAGCTTAAATTTTGTAGTGCCGCCACAATCCTGTTACTGATGGTAGGAATTTAAAATTTGTACAAAAGTGGGCCTGGTGTATAGTGGCATAATGTGAGTTCCAAATTTCATGAAAATAGACAAATCGCTTCAAAAGTTATGAAGGGGAAAGCACAAAGGTGTGATGAAAACATAGATCTACATTTCCTCACAAAATGGGAAAACAGACTTATGAAATAATAAGCAAGGAAAGAATTGAAATTAAAAGATAATTACAATTTGCAGAAGAAGGTTTGCAGTCTCCATAAGAATATATTAAACATAGTTAAAACTTAATTGTTTCTACTTATATATTGATTCAAAGTAGTAAAGCCGATGGCTTAACTATGGAACAATTTATATTTACTTAACTTTGACGTACTCTTTATGCCTCAATGAATTTTCAAGAATTTTAAGCCTTATTTCTTCACTTAGTAAGAGTAGACTGTTTGGGACGTACCACGGTGCGTTGACTATGGCGCGAAGTATTTTATTTTGGAATCTCTTCAACATTTCTATGCTGGATGTACTTGCAGTTCCCCATAATGGTGCGCCGTAAGTCCAAATAGGCTTCAGTATTGTCTTGTAAACTAGGAGTTTATTTTCGGTAGACAGTTCTGACTTTCTGCCAATTAGCCAATGCATCTGACTAAATTTAATGTCCAGTTGTTTTCTTTGACGAGAATATGTGTGCGCCAGGTCAACCGCCTGTCCAGGTGAAGGCTTAAGTATTTGATTCCTCTTGTGGTATGCATGTTCCGTTTAATAGTACCGGAGGGCAGGTTCCATGTCTTAAGGCGAAGACGATGTGCGCGGATTTAGTTTCGTTGGCCTTGATTCTCCAGCTCTGTAGCCATTCTTCGAATTTGTCTAAGTGTGTTTGCAGTATCCGGGATGCTTCAGTAGGGTTCTCATGAGACGCTAGTATTGTTGTGTCGTCGGCATAGGTGGCAAGCATTGTTTGTCCGGTTTCTGGCAAGTCAGCCGTATATATGAAATAAAATATAGGCCCTAGGATACTTCCCTGCGGAACTCCGGATATAGTCCGGTATAGGCTTCGTCGTATTTAACTAAAAAAGTTCTGTCGGTAAGATAAGACTTTAATAGAGAACACATTGGATGTGGGAGAGAGCACTTAAGTTTGTATAATAAGCCTATGTGCCTTACTTTATCGAAGGCTTGGCTTATATCAACACATACAGCTGAGAAGTAGCGCCTGTTTTCAAAATCACTATGAATTTGGTTTACTAATCGGCGTATTTGTTCGATCGTTCCGTGACCTTTTCTGAAGCCAATTTGATGTGTAGTATGAGCTGATGATCGTCGATTTCAGGTACTAGCCGTTTGAGCAATATTTTTTCCAGAACTTTGGAGAGAATCGGTAGGAGACTTATGGGTCTATACGATGCAACATCGTTTGGATTTCCTCCTGTTTTCAAAATTATGACTATTTGCGCCACTTTCCATTGACAGGGGAAGTATTCGAGTCGTAACGTTGCACTGAAGATGTACGTTAGTACTTTGAATCCTTTGTCGGACAATTCTTTTAGTATTTTGCCGGTGATAAGAGAGAACATTTAACACAGAAACAAATTCTGTGTAAAACATTTGTTATCTGTCAAGATAGGTCACTGAGCGAAAATGAAATTAAAGTTTCAGCTGAGAAATTAAAATTGTAACACCGAGTACTGGAAGATATTTTGCATTTAATTAATTTCCAAATTTTATAACAATTACTTTGAGTTGTTAGGGTAAAGAATGAAGCAGGTGTGTGTGTCATAAATCGCTCTCAGGGTTTCTTCTTTGGACTTTTAAAATTGATGGACAATGTCAGCTGGGATAATTTTACTACGCATGACCTAGTTTCTAAAGCCTTCAAGAATGATTCTAAATTAAATTATGCTCAGTTCGGGCATTTGTTCTCCTAAATTGAATACCCTAATAAATCGCATTAGATAAATGTACATAACGATGGGTAATTCCACGTATTCATCTTATTTCATGTATGTGCGTCTTACATATTAAGGCCATCTTTGCTCATGTGAGTACAAATAATTTTAAGGCCACAAAATATCCCTGTAAAATCATGACGTAAAGATACAAAGAATGAAACGAGAAAATATTTGAAGATCTAGGCAGCCTACTTGTTTAAATTATTTCCACTGATCAGCAATTCCAACCGGTCTTATAGATTTGCTTGAATGTAAGTTAATTTAGGATTTACTATTATCGGAAACTCATCTCAGTTTAATCTTATGGTACCTAAAATTTGATCATCAAAACTAAAATATTAGGAATAGGAATTTTTATGTACAAAGTTTATTCCATGTGCAACTACTGTGGACATATTTCTAAGTATTTGCTTAGGCTTAGTTATTGAAAATTTTCATTTTACATAAACATAACTTACTACGTTTTGAGTTCAGAACTTTATTACAATAAAGTAAAGATGTCCCTGTGCCTAACTATTGAGCACCGTGCCATGAAAGGGTAAGGGAAAGAGCTCCACCATTCTTGACCTAGACACTAGATGGAGGTGAATGGCCAGCTTCACGCTCCGGCCACTTATTATTGAAGGAAATCCTCTCATATCCATTTTATAGGAGGCTGAGTGGGCCCCAGAGCCGGAGAAAAGAATAAGTTCTTTCCCCTGCCGGGTATCGAACCCCGGCCGTCAGCTCGTAGCCCGTTGCTATCTCGGCTCCTTCGAAACTAACATGAATTATCTTTAGGCACCAGTATTCTTCCATCCCTGAGTTTCGCCAGTCTTTTATGTTGGCATTGCTGATAATAGCAAATGTTCATATAAGCTGTAGATGGTTTCAGACATCTTGGCAACTTGAGGGGGAACATGATAATTCTAATTTGATAAATTCTTGTTTTAAGTATAATACAGACTCTACGGTTTGTATAAGATGTGCATCTGCATGTGTGCGAATACTAAGTAACCCCATGCAACCGGACACACCTTTACAAGCTAACAGAGGCCAAGTCAGACAAGAAATTCCTACTTTTTGTACAGTCGAATATTCATTGTGGTGTTCATAAGAGACAGCCACTACTATGGGTTACGTAAGTCACCAGGAAAATATGAAATTACAAACATTATATTATACACGTGATGCCTTATAAACAGCAAAGTTTTATAGGCCAGATATTGGATAGGCATTTATAAATGTGAGTATAGATACGTTATTTTTTTTTTGGCGCTACAGCCCTCATTTGGGCCTAGGCCTACCTCCATGAAACTCTCCGTTTCACTTCGGTTTACTAGATCTTAGACATTCGGTAGGACTCCTTGGGCGGGTGATCAGCTCGTCGCAAGGCCTCTACCTGTACACAAACACAGAAAAACGTACACAAATATCCATGCTCTGAGTGGGATTCGAACTTACGATCCAGGCTTCCGAACGAGCGAAGACAGTGCATGCCTTAGACCTTTCGGCTACCGTGACCGGCTATAGACACCTTATATGAAAATAATCTGGTCACACGCACTCATCTCACTACATATATAATATACTTCATTCGCTGTTACTGTAGAGGAAACGTAAAAAAATGTCAGGATTATAAATGCATTTAATTTGCTACAAAGAGTTCTGAATGAAAATAATGCTGTCATACCTCGCCATGTCTGTAGGGAAGAAGTTCCCTGATTCTTCAGCACCATTTAACCCATTAGAGCAGCATAAGAGACAATGCATTGCAGCGTCAAATAAACACGTATATAGTTTATGTAGACCACACTCAGGCGTAAGCCACTGATAGAACTTGGAATTAAAACATCTGAAGATAATAGAACTAGCTCTTCGCTAAGTCTTGTAATGTCACACACACATAAGATGGTTTCTTGCGAATAACATCACACTTAATTTTCCAGGATGTAAGACTTTTTCTTGGCCAAAATATAAATTGTGTATAACATAAGTTGTGTCCCAAGTGTCAGCACTCCTCAGATGACATCCAGTCAAACTCTAAATTGAAACAGAGGAAATTACAAGTTTTTGTTTGTCGTGGTGTACAGTTTTCGTAAATCATCACTAACTGTGCTCAGTAGCAAAACTTGGATATATGAGAGCAGAAGGAGAACGGTGATTCCTTAATCTAACTCTCTTGCTCAGATTGCATAGGTTACTAAATTGCCTTACATATTCTCCTTGTAATATCTTACATTATATGATCACAAACAATAAGAAATGTATTTAAATAACTTTTTTGTAATTAATCATATTAATAGCTACAACTACAATCATAATGTTCTTCTCACTCGTCACTCCACGAAACAATAAAGACTTATAGGTAATTTCACAATCCACTGTCCGTAGGGATTTTTGCCTCCTTCGGTCTTACTGCTGTATGTTAATGCAAACAACGGTCGGCCCACGTCATCCCATGTGCTTGCGCAGCCTGTTTGATTTCTCACGCGAGGAAATCAAACTAGATACATACACTGCAACAGAACGTGAGAAGACGGCGGGAGTGGGAGAAGGAAGCCTTTCTTTCTGCCATTCTCAGTAGAGCACGAAGAAGAAAGGACAGTATGTTGTTATTTAAAGGCTATATTTCATGCAAAGACGTCTTAAGGTTGACTCATTCTGTATCGAAAGAACAGAAAATAACCAAATTCAATCGAATATTCCAGTTGGCGATGCATAAAAGCACGAAAACTTCAGAGCATATTGTTCAAACAAAATTAGGTTTCAGTTTCCGGTCCACAACGGACAAGGAGTGTGCTTTTCTTTGACGCTCCTTTTTCATTTTTTTATATTTCATGCATCTCTTCTCTCGATATGTGAGGCTGAACACTAACCACCATTTAGTGCTGAATGTTAAGAAATAGCGGATTTATGCTTGTATTCTTCCATATATCTTCACGGTTTAGTGAATGCTTTATGGACACAGGGCTGGCTTTAATTTTATATAATTTCTCACATGCATTTATACTCGTATTTTCATAGAATTGTTTAATTAATGCATTTTAATAAAATAATTCTTTTCTCGATCATGTTCTCTACTTCTTAATGTAGAACACACATATGCTATCTGTCCACCCGTCTATTTACACGTATATGCTTTTAAATAGCCAGAAGGTTTCGATACAAATTGGTAGGAGCATTATATGAACAGAGACGACCTTAATCAGTAATCTACATTTTCATACAATCAACAACACCAAAAATGGCTAGTGCGCAAATTTCTTTTGCTAGCGTAGCTTTATGTAAAATCTTAAATTATTATGTGGCAATACTTCAAAGAATATTCAGATCATATAATCACGTTACATTTCAGTGCCTGAAAAATTCACGTCATAAAATGGAACTAATATGATTAATGTCACAAACTACAAATAGTACAATATTTGGGAATCTTCTTTTGCACTGTACACAGTCAAGGTTTTACAGAGCAGATTATGCCTAACTTGCGTATTTTATGCTACAATGGCAGCTTAGTCATTTCAACGGTCGTAAGCTTGACAACCGCCAAGTTTAAGCCTCTTGTTCTATAGGGTGAACATGTTCGTTCTCATGATTTTGTATGACTTCTGCTTGTCGCCTTTTGTTACATAATCGTATACATACGGAAAATTGAAAGCCGTGTGCAAATCGCGGATCGGTGTGCGGCTTGGAAATTTTCCAGTGGTGTGCAAAACCTTGTTTTGCATGCTCTGAAATTTTAACATGTAGACGTAGGTGTCTGCGCTAATTCCCAGTCGGGACAAACGTAGGTTGTTACTGGTCTAATCAGTAACGTATGGAGTGTTATAGGATATATAATGTGTATAATGGGGTCAGTCTACACAACAATATTCCTGAAAAGCAAAATGTACACTACTGTATCGATAATTGTTTTATTTTGCTGTTGACGGTACATGTTTCGGCCCTTATATTGGGCCATCATCAGGCGTACAATGATACTAGTCCTAGTTCTTGAATTGCATCTAATTTCAATATGTATCCATATTGTGTTCTTGTGAGCTTTAAATTCATAAATTGAACTTTCAGTTATAACTTAAATAATTAGGCAGTAAAATTTAGAATTAAAGAATAAAATTTAAAAATTAACATCAAAATTGTATAGAAATGAGATATTTTGTAATAAATCTCTTTAAAACTTTGTGACCGCTACGTGTTGATATGCTTTTCCGGTGATAGAAGCGACTATAGTGTGGGACGCGTGGTTATCTGGGTCTTCTCTCATAAATTAGGTCCTGTGGTTTTGACCATGCTATTTTCTTGTGAAGCCTATGCTCATTATTCTGTGTATCACCCAAAAGGTTGTTTACTTGGTGTGATCTGTAAAATATTGAATTATTATGAGGTGAAGCTTGTGAGTGTGTTTTTATTAAAACCGTTCTTAGGTTGTTTAATATGCTTACTTACATATACCAGGTTTTTATGATGTCAGATGCATAGGCTGCTATAGCCGTTCCGTCTAGACTATTTGTTGGTGGGGGAGTATCTGTATATGTGTATGTGCTTGTATAGAGTCGACTGGTATGAGGTGAGAGGATAATACTGTGAGCTTCTGAAGCGACTAGGGGGAGGGATCAATTAGTTCTGATAGTATTTATATGTTCTCCGTAGCGGACTTTGAATTTACACCCTCTCTGCCAGGTATATTTCAGTGGGCATTCACAGCACTGTAGCTGGTACGTGTATATACCATTCAGGTTGTATAGGTCTCCAGGTTGTGTTAATTGTGTTAATATAAATTGTGTTTAATTGTATCAGTCGTCTTGTAAGTAATTTTAAGATTTGCATTCCGAAACAAGTTAGTAATGATTCTAGTTTTGGGGCCAAGATATGTGTAGATGGCCCAATTTGTTTTATGTTCTTGTGTAGTTAGTGCTGTTTGTGTAGGTTATATGGGGGTTTTATTTTTGTGTTGGAAATTTGTTGGAGGTTGCTGGTATCCGTTGTTCTCTAATATCTCATTTATAATCGTCAGTTCGCGATCTTTATTTTCTTGGGTGAGGGGATAAGTGTTCATACGGTTTCATAGATAGTTTATTGCTGATCTTTTGTGTTCATTGGGGTGGTATGGCTCATTATGTACAATAGTTCATGATTTGTTGTTTATTGAGGATCTGGCAGATTATGGTATGCGCTCGGTGTTGTGTAAATGTTTCTGATAATTTGGCAGACGTGGGAGCTCCCATAAGTCTCTCATTTTTTAAACAATTTGTTTATTAATATTGAAAATAGTTCTGTTCGAAAATCATATTTAATAAATTTCATAATTTCTCTTTCTCTTCTTTATTAGTGTAATGATCTTAGTTCTGGATGTTTTCTTATTTTATTCTTGAGTTCTGAAGTTGTAATGTTAGTATACGCGTATTTTCAATGTAAAACGTGCAAAGTTTCATATTTTCATCGATTTTGATACGTAAAAGGTATTGTGCTCGACTGTATGTGTTCTGGACGTTAAATATATTTGGCAATGTTAGTGTTTTGTTCGTAAAGCACAATAGACCACTGTAGGTCGCGGTGCAAGGGTCGAGAAGGGACGCCCCTTATACATTCATTCATTCATTCATTAGTGTTTTGTTCAGTAATGTACAGGGGGGTCCAAAAACTGTACTCACTATTTGACAGTCAATATCTTGGGAACAAAATGACATGTAGTTACAATTCTTGCGCGGTAGTGTAGTGTAATGTTTTCTCAACAGATGACGAAGGTCATATGAGTCACGTGAGTGTCGTGCCGCGTGCGCGCTGCGAACAGAAGACAGCAACAACAATGGCTGAATGGTTGTTCTTTGAGCAACGCATGGATATATTGAACTGGTACTGGAAGTATGAAAATATTAAAGAGGTACAACGAAAAGAGTAGAATGAGTTTGGAACTCAGCCACCAACATTGGAACAATTGCCCGTATTCGGGATAAATTTGAAGCCGACGTACTGTTCATGACGTGCATAAGCAAAGATCTTGGCGACCACGGATAGTAACAAGTCCAGCTTCCAGTGCTGTGGTGTTTGAACACTGGTCAGGTGTATCTCGATATGCTTCAGACATCGATTTTCCCTGCCATTTGAGAGCTGTTTGGAGATGAGGGATTTTACATACAACAAGATGGTGCTCCAATTCACTATCATCGAGTTGTCAGGGCGTACTAGGATGACACACTACCAGGACGATTTATAGGTCGAAGAGGTGCTATTCAGTACCCACAACGGTCTCCAGACCTAACACCTCTCAACTTCTACCTATTGGGAACCTTGAAGGATGAAGTTTATCGACAAAAGCCAGCTACACTGAACGCGCTACGAGAAACCATCGAAGCGCCGTTTGCAGCCATCACACCGGACACACTGACAGCCGTAGTTCGCTCAGCAGTTCGGCGGCATCGACGATGTTTAGCCGCTGATGGTGGTCACTTCGAACACATACAATGACTCTCTCTCTCCGTGCAAGAATTGTAACTACATGTCATTTTATTTCAAAGATATTGACTATCAAAGAGTGAGTACATTTTTTTGGACCCATTATTTACGTGTTTTCCTATTCTGTATCTGGGACTTTCTTTCCAATTAACTGTTGGTCGTATGGGTTTATCATGTTTGTGTAATAATATTGTGTCATGTATTTGTGGGGCTCTAAGTTTCATATTGATATATTTTCATTTGTTATTTGTATTTATTACTTTGTTGCACTGACATATTATTTTAAACAGCTCGTCTTCTGGAGGAACACATCGCCTCCAGTCGGAGAGTAAGCCAAGCAAAAAGCCAGTCAAGATCTTTACTTGCTTCCTGCTTCATCTTGGTTTCTGTTTGGCTTATCTTCGGCCCTGTATACAAACAAGAAATAAAACAAACTCCGTAGTTGCAGTCGGCAAGCGAACTATACCGACCGAACGACTGCCGCTTGTCGGTGAAGTTAGTGCCAACTTTAGCGGATAGAGGATGTCGCGTGGTCAGCGCAACAAATCCCAACGGCAGTTATTTCCGGTTTTCTAGACCGGAGCCACCATTTCCTTGAAATAGCTCCTCAATTATCCTCACGAGGTTGAGTGACCCCGTTCCAGACCCACTTCTCAGAAAATCTAGTAGAGCCGTGAATCGAACCCGGGCCTCTGGATCTGTATCCAGGAACTATGATCACTAGATCACAGATGCAGTATTCGGCCCTGTATATGAAGCCGAAATGGTCTTCCGAAACGTCGGTTGACTTTCACCTCAATTCGTGGCCTTATGTCCCACACGACAGAAGTCATTATCGACACCGCTTTCAGCACCTCAAACGCACCAGGTCACTTTATATTGTTTCGAATTTGAATTTAATTTAATTAATTTGCTCACCGTGTAGTAGAACCAGTTAATCGCTCAGCCGAACAAACATGCCATATTCACATCCAATTAATTTTTACTTTTTGTTCATATAAATTTTAACCACGCTTTCAAAAATAATTCAGAATGTACATAATCATTCAAAAACATCCTGTACCGTGGTTAAAAATGGCGACGCTATACCTCCACTCCCCCGTATGCTCATTGCGTAGTGCTTACCTTCACTTTGACACTTCTTCGGCTTCTTTTCATGTAAGTACTTCGTACTAGCACTATAATTATATTATTCTCTGCTCCCATAATATACCCGTCAATATTACTGTTCATCTAAGTAGCCCTGCATTTACAGTCACCTTTATGTCTATTACTGATATACTATATATATCACCATGTCTCTATGTCTCTTCAGACTGTACTTACTACCTGGAAGCTGCAAACTTGTCCTCCTCCAACCCTCAGCAAAAGCTATATTCCGTAAATGACCGCATGTCCCAGATTAGTGGCCTTCTCTGATTCTTACACGAACAGACAAGCACACCCCACTGTAATTCAGATTGCTTATCGCATAGGTGGAGGCAGCATGCACCTACGAAACGTCAGCAACACGGCCCACATCCACATGGTGCAAAGACCCAACAGCAACATCAAAATCAACAAACCGAGCAGGTTAGTGCAGCGGTAAGGCTCTGGACATTTTTTTCAGGAGATGCTCCGTTCGAATCTCGACCGAATATCCTAACTTAGGTTTTGTTGGGGTTTCCTCAGTCTCTACAGGCATAGTCTAGAACAACAATACCTCGATCAGGCCACGACCACTTCCTTCCGAATCCCCTTCATTATTCAATAATCATCCTACCATTCGACGCTATAGGGTCCAGACACTGATAGTGTTGTAAAGTAAATGAAAATAAAATACGAACCACAGTGAAATCCTGAAATGAGTAACTCGAACTCCGCGTAGACTCCGATCTTGAGACCTGTGGGGAACGCGGGAAGTCGGAACCATAAAACGCGAGGCAGCAGCACGAATCAGCAACTACTACTGAAGCCAAAATATTAAATACGTAAACATTCTGCAGTGATTGTGCAAGCTCCATGTCACTGTCTTCATCATGTTTAACTTCATTGGACCCAGAGTCAGTTTCACTGCTGAACTGATGCTTTGCACCGTAGAGATACAAACACAATTGCTTTGGTCAGGGGCGGTTCTTCCATAGGAGCTGATGGAGTTCAGCCCAACTCAAATTTCACTACAATTTCAAAACTTTATGTTATCAAATGATTTCTTTTTTTATAATATTTTAATTTCAACTTTAGATGTACCACGCGTAAAATATTCACCACTGGACTTGGGCTGAATAGCCCCTTAGACATGGAACATGTTACAAGACGAACGAACTGCACTGTATCAGTCAGGCTAGAGTTCAGATAGCTGCACTGGGAACTCCTCTGGTAACATTGACTTCTCAAAGCAACGGAACTTCTATGACACGCACCACTCTCTGAAAGTGGCCGAGTTGGGGGTGAGAAGCATTTCAGAATTGAATAGTCAGTCTTACCATTTTTCCGTCACGAAAAGAAGAAAGTGGTTGGTTATTTACAATAAGTTTATCCAAGTGAATTCGTATTAGGCCTGTTAGCCTGTATTTAAATCAAGTGTCATTGTGAACCTTAATAATTAAAGATGTAATTGCAGAAATCCCTCAATTTAATAAGGAGTGATTGCCCTATTTGCCATCCAGAAAGACAGAAGAGGAGAGTTCCTGTATAAATAAGGTAATAGTTTAATTCAAATGTTAAGTTAAAATTAGAATGTACAAAACTATAATTTTGCCTGTGATTCTGTATGGGTGTGAAACTTGGTCTCTGACATTAAGGGAGGAACATAGACTGAGGGTGTTTGACAACAGGGTGTTGAGCATAATATTTGGACTGAAGAAGGATGAAGTGACAGAAGGTTGGAGAAAACTGCATAATGAGGAGCTTCATAACTTGTACTCTTCTCCAAGTATAATTAGAATGATCAAGTCAAGGAGGATGAGGTGGGCAGGTCATGTAGCACGAATGGGGGAGACGAGGAATGAGTAGAGGACATTGGTGGGAAAGCCAGAAGGAAACAGACCACAGGGAAGACCAAGGCGTAGGTGGGTGGACAATATTAGAATGGATCTTAGAGAGATAGGATGGGATGGTATGGGTTGGATAGATCTGGCTCAGGATAGGGACCAGTGGAGGGCTCTTGTAAACACGGTGATGAACCTTCGGGTTCCATAAAATGCTGGGAAATTCTTGAGTAGCTGCAGAATTGGCGGCTCCTCCATAAGGGCTCAGCTCCATGAGTAAGTAAGTAAGTAAATGTTAAGTAATATTGTGTTTACACGCATGGAGCTCTAGATATAGTATTAAAGTCTAAAATAACTTATTTTATGACTTATTGGGTTATATGTGCAAAATTAATCGAATTTTGATTTCTACGAATTAAATATAGTGACTAGCCCCACCACATAAGAAAGCTACGAGCCGCCACTGGCTTTAGGCCAGTTCAGTTCAGTCCAGTTCAGCTACATAAGCACGTAATTTTAAGGGTTCCGATGATGGTGGATGACACACAGAATTACTGGGATTTTGGACTGTTTCCATCGTCCGGAATTTTAGGTAATAGAGGACACGACGTTTCGGAAACTGGGTGTTTTCGTCTTCAGGTGAGAAAGGAAGACACCTACTAAATTAGGACCCTTAGAAAGAGCTAATCTCAATCACTGGACCACTGGACAAGCACGCTAGTATGTTCTAAAGTGATTGCTATACGCAGTAGGTATGTTTGTTTCCGTCCCTTCCTCCCTTACCTCGCAAGTGTCAAGATTACGGTCTCTGCAAATACAATTCCCTGTAACTTCAGTGGCGAAATTACAGCAGCAGAAAATAATATAATTTCAGTTAAAGAGATACCGTCCATGAAAAGTCAATTGGAATTTAAAGATAGTTTCAAAGTGGTTAAGTACCACATACCTCTTTAGTGCTACGGTCATCGAAGAACCCGAAAGAAAGACGTGACGATTTTTTAGTCGGTCCGGCTCTTTGATAGAAGAGTACATTTTTGGACTAGTACGCATCCATTCTGAAGCAGCCATAAGTGGTTTCAGTCCGTCCGTCCGTACGACAGACAGGAGAGCGGTAGAGGGCACAGAGGAGTCTAGTGGGGTCCGAAACCCCACCCACATTCCCAAGGGTGAATTTTATTTCGGGCGTAGGTCACAGTGGGGCAAAGTCCTTTCTCAAATGTTACCAGGACAAACTAAGCGTTCCTGCTAAAAAGAGTACTATGTAACATAAAAGTGGCCCGTTAAAATACTAACATTTAAATAAAAACATAATCTTCCCCCTTTTCTTGAAATATACAAAAAAAAAAATCAAATTCCGTGATTTTAGTCCGCAAGCGAACTATACCGACCGAGCGACCGTCGTTTGTCCGTGAAGTTTAGTGCCAACTTTTGAGGATACAGGTTGTTGCGTGGTAAGCGCAACGAATCCCCACGGCCGTTAATTTCGGTTTTCTAGATCGGAGCCGCTATTTCAAGGAAATAGCTCCTCAATTACCATTACGAGGCTGAGTGGACCCCGTTCCAGACCCAGTACTTCTCAGAAAAAATCTGGTATCGTCGGGAATCGAACCCGGACCCCTAGATCTGTAGCAGGAACGCTGTGACCACTAGACCACAGGGGCGGTTCCTGAAATATACGCATGGGAAAATATTCGGCCCTGGCCCTACGTCTATAGTCACGGCCGCCACTGAATGTCTTCAAATTATTTACACATCAAATCTCTAAATAGCAGTCATTCTTTTGCACTAGATTTCGGAGCTCAAAATTTTTTTTACAACAGGCGATAAGAAACTGTTATGAACATTTTGCGTTTATCTATTGCAGAATGGTTTTCATTAGAAGTGAGGTCCAAACGTAAGTGACCTGCACTTTAATGAGGCTTGCAGCGCCATTTTCTCAAACTAGAGCCGATGCATTAACCCGGAGGGTTGTACGGAACTTCGGAAGCGAGCTCAACTTTTTAATTTATGTTACGGTAAGATTGGGAGCCGGGTGAGCATAGTCGGTTAGTGACAGGCTACGGGCTGGACAAAGGAGGGATCGGAGTTCGAGTCCCGGTAGGGTCTAGAATTTTCTGTTCTCCACGTCGTCCAGATTGGCTCTGGGGCCAACCCCCCTTCCTATCCAATNGGGGGGGGGGGGGTATATCCTCGGGGGTAAAGCGGCCGGGGCGTGAGGCTGAGCACTCACCTCCATATAGTTTAGAAGTAAAAAATGGATCTATATATCCATTCTCCCATGCGTCTTCATGGCGTAGTGCTTAATTAGTTAAGTACAGGGACAACTTTATCTTTACCGTACGGTAAGATTTCTCCAAACCGCCCTATTTTAAAGAAACTGCTCAAAGTTGTGTTCATTCGCAGCGAAATACATGTGGTGCCGGTATAAAAATTTTTGGAACACACACCACAACACGTCTTCTGTAATATGGCGTATTGCACTCCTAGTTTCATTCTAGAGAGTCTCTAAGTAAGCGGAGTGCTTCTGTACACTTTTATCTTCAGCTTTCCCTGCACGTAAGAAACGCACAGTCAAATCTGGCGAACAGGCGCCATAGTCCCCGGCTAATTATCCTTTCACAAAAAATGAATTCACGAAGGACTTCAACAGAATACTTTAGTGTCAGCTGTTGAGTTATCCTGCTAGAAATATGCGTATTGCTTCTCTTATTCAGAAAGCATTTTAAAGAACGGTTCCAAAATATTCTTTACGTAACACTCCGAGTTCACTGTGTCGTAAGAGAAATATGGGCTAAATTATTCTCCGACCACTAACGGCGGGGGGGGGGACACCCGCTTTTTGGTAATGAAGTAGGCTTTCATGTATTGCGTGGAGATTTTCGGTGCTCTGGGAATTCACCACGAAGATAACGCTCATATAACGGAAAGTTGGATCAACAGTTCTGTCGTGGAGAGACTGCTGCATCCAACGTCGTTAGTTCCTTAAAACAGAACTTTCCGATATTCCACATTCTTGCCCTAGTCAATGCGGCCACTTTCTTCGACCCATTTGCATTCTCACTCGCATGTCCTCAAATCTGTTTTGTGAGTAAACAATTTCTTAATACAATTTGATTATGGTTGCGTGGCCTTTGTATAATGCCGCCGAAACTTACGTACATAGGCCTACGGGACTTTCACTTTATTGTTCCGTTTCGTACCTAGCCATCCTTAAACTATGTCCGTTCAGTGCGAGAAACAGCACCAATGAGCTGTCAAGTAAAAGGTGGAATTCATGATCAAACCATCGACTGCCCTCACATCCTAAGTTCCCCTGTTAAAGCGTCAGTTTTGGCCGGGAGGACTCGCGCTCCAAACACCGTTAAAGTTCGGGGTACTTATATTTTGGCCTCACTGTATTTTGAATATGCTGATATGCTTATAATTTACAGTAACTGCAAAATTAGGCCGCGCCATTGCTCAAGCTGTTAGTCGCTGACTTCCCACCGCGGCGGCCCGGGTTCCATCCCGGGTCTGGTCAAGTGGGATTTGTGGTGGACAAAGTGGCGATGGGGCAGGTTTTCTCCGAGTACTTCGGTTTCTCCTGCCAATCTTCATTCCAGCAATTGCTCCACAATCACCCTCACCTGTCATCTGGGGCTGGTACAATAGACCAGAAGTGGCCGCAGTACAAGAGACTTAGTCTCAGCCCCCTAGCAATAAAAAAAAACCCGCAAAATTAAAGGCTTCGTCTTTAAAAAGAATATCGATACAACAGCCCACAGGATCCACGTAAGTAGCATACAAATACTACGGCTCGTCATTTTTATTAAATAAGTAAACATCCAACTATAAATCCTATCATTACAAAGGTATCTCACATCTTTTCTTTTTCTTCAAAAGAAAGTTTCAATGTTATTTGATTTCTGAGACTTACGTTACTATTTGTTCTTTAAATTCTGAACTCAACTGTTGTAAAAAGTTCCCCAAAATGCTGGTGAATTTTAAAATTCAAATAACATGAAAGGAACACGAACTGAAGTCAATGTACAGTTACTCTGCTTTTCTGATTTTGGAATTGCACACTCAGCAAGATCTAGATTAAAAATATGAATTTACATTACTAGGAATATCAGGCCCATTATCTGTACATCACTAAATTTGTACAAACTAGTAAGAGTACTGGATAGTATATGTCAAATTCGTTTTTATTGCAAGGTAGAAAATCTACTTTAAGTGCTTATATGATAAAAAAAATCTACGTGGTTTTCATCCACATGTGAACTATACCGACTTTTAATAAGCCTATGAATTCTGTAATGAATTACTGGTATAGGTTTCGAGGTTTTCACAGTGGCAGTTGTTCAGTTTGTGCTATTCTGTGGTGTTGCAGATGGCTACCATCAGCAGTTAGAAACATCAATTCTACAACTGCTGTACAATACTTAACATAACAGTGTGAATACCACACACACACGTGAAGAAACAGTGATGAACCCTCGAAGACACTAAATTCAGTTATATTTTTTGCACAGTGGTGAAGGGACATCATCAAACTGCAACTGATTAGAGTACAGGACTTACAAGATCAAAAGTCTATTTATTTATTAGTTCATGTGATCTTTCCATCCCTGACAACATAAACATGACAAATGAAGGGCAATACCGAGAAGTCAAATTGTAATTTTGATCAAATTAGAAATGTGAACCTCAACGGGTTAAGACATGTTCCTCCTCAGGTTTGAGATCAATATTAAGTATTTATTGAAGTTTTATCATTTCTAAAGCTGGTTCAAGTGTTGATCATTAATTCTGCATTCACGTAAGAAGTTCTTTGCTGGCATAAAATGCAAAACTGACGATAATATTGACAAAAAGTCTAGGCTTTTGATTTGAATAGGACACAAACATAAATTCAGACTTTTAAGTGCAGTAGTTAGAATACATGGAGCAACTAAAGAAGACATATAACTTTCATAACATAAAGAGTACAGGAAAATTAATCCTGTTTCCTTACAAGGGTTTATTATACACATAATAGAGACCAGAATATTCTGAACTGAAATAATACCGTGTAACTATTTAAAATTATGATTGGAGTTCTCTGATACTAGACTTAATTTCAGTCATCTTATCAGACAATTAAATATAGGATGTTCGAAACCTCCCACATTTTATCAGATCTTAGGACAGAAAGTATGAATGGTAGGAAAATGAAGCTACAGGAAATAAAAGAACTAAAAAAATTTAATTTGACACACTAATAAACCTCTACATGTGCACCATTGGTAGCACGAACAGTATCCAATCTGTATTCAATTTCTTGCCACGTTCTTTCCAACATGTCCATTGGTACAGTAGAAATCGTTTCATATATGTGGGCTCATAAATCTGGGAGGTCATTCACTGGAGGCATGAACACACGGTCCTTCACGTAACCGCAGAGGAAAAAATTGGAGCGGAGTGAGGTCCAGTGAACGTGGTGGCATTGAGGGACCTCCGAACATCCAGACCCCAATGTTGGGGGGCTCTATCTTGTCAGACGATTATGTTAAGATGCAGATCAGCTGCCTGGGGATACATGAACTGTTCTAACATGTCAGGGTATACGCGGCAAGATACTGTAGCTTCACCAAAGAAAAATGGAAATAAAATTCTTTGAGTTTTTCTTTCATTTAGTGTTATTTATAATCTATAACTTATCACAATTTGTTCACAATGATTAATTAAAATGTAGGAGGTTTGAACGGAACACACTGTACAATATGTATAGCAGCCAGAGTACAAAGACAGCCAAAAATGCCCCATATATATACATACAAATCTGCAACATAATCAAGAATTCTAAGGTAGGAAATTTTGATCTGGATCGATACACCTGAAGATGGCAGCATACTGCCGAAACATGTAGTGTAGAAGTGATAAATGGGATTGTATGCACTTGAAGGCTGTTAATACATACACATTATGAATATGAAATGCATAAGTTAAAGTAGAGGAAAAGAATGTAAGAAACAGTGAAGAAATACAGATTATTTCCCAGTGTATACATCAGTGATGTTATGTTTTCATTCTGGTAAAATCTAGTTTCATATTCCCATTAATACTCCATACTTCCTTCATAAAAATCTTAAACATGTTTTGTATTATCACTTACTTGTTTCCACTGCTATTACTTGAGAATGAACTGTAAAGAAGGAATAGAACACCAAGAGCAGTAGAAGGTAGGATGGCTTTTGCACAATTTCATTCTTGACTTTACACAAATTTTCATTAATTTTCCACCTACCAAATATGAGAACTAAGAAAAAGAATATGCAAATTCTTTGCACCATTAAAATGCGTCATAAGTTAAGCTTGTTTTTCAACATTTATTATGATAGGAACTGTGTTTAAATATTTGAGGAGAGAAATTAAAGTTCAACGACCTGTGACAACTAAAGTAGTAGTGAAAAGTACTCATATACTGAACGACATCATGGCCTGCTTCAAGTACTGCTAAGAAACAGCAGAACAAATAAATCACTTCTATGCACTCTAACATAACTTTACAAGTAACCTGTGCATATGTGGAAATTATAAACTTATACCAGATGATATAATGCTAAATTTATTTAATACAAATTTGTGAACAAAAACGAACTGTGATGTGTCAACTGCATCATGCTATAAAAGAATCACACAAAGCATTCTCATTGCAAGTTACATGTCACATTACAAAATCCTCTACCTTGCAGAAAGTTTGTCAATGTGCGTGTAATATCTCACATTCTTGCACAGAACTAGAGAAATTAAAACCTCTTCTGTTTGATAAATGATATAATGATACAAATTCCGTCCCAAGTGCAAACAATATATTATGCGTCCTTGATCTTGCTCCTCTACACTACATGTTTCGGCCTCAGACGGCCATCATCAGGTGTATAACACTCACGTTGCTGTCACACTGCACCCAGCCCAAAATTTAACATTTAAAACACTTTCCTTGTTATTATCAACATCTACTTCATTGATATCTGTCTGGTTTGTAGATTATTTTACACACGTTAATTTTGACGTTCCTGTAGTAGCACTATAAAATCTTTAGTTCTAATTTTAAAGTCTTTTAAAATTAGAACTAAAGATTTTATAGTGCTACTACAGGAACGTCAAAATTAACGTGTGTAAAATAATCTACAAACCAGACAGATATCAATGAAGTAGATGTTGATAATAACAAGGAAAGTGTTTTAAATGTTAAATTTTGGGCTGGGTGCAGTGTGACAGCAACGTGAGTGTTATACAGCTGATGATGGCCGTCTTGAGGACGAAACATGTAGTGTAGAGGAGCAAGATCAAGGACACATAATATATTGTTTGCACTTGGGACGGAATTTGTATCATTATATCATTTATCGTATGGAGTGCAACAGGATGCTTAAATATAATACTGTAAACTCTTCTGTTTCTATAGCTGCTGCAAATTGCAGATAAATGAGGTGGCAAAGCTCTGTTTCATGTAAGGACACAGCTGTAACTTGGTTACAGTTCTTTTTTCATTCAATATTTTAAAAGCAAGAATGACATGTGAGAACAATGTCAGAAACTTAGAAACTGCCTGCATACACATACAGACTGTGCCCATATATTTAAAGGTGGAACCAGACCAGACTGTTAAGGATAAGACATTAACAAATCAATGATATGAGAAATTAACAAACAGAATCACTGTAATACATACAATGACAAATAAAAGATTCTGTAGATATTGGGTTTTCGGACTTTATCCATCGTCCTGGTTTTAAGATAACTAAGAAAAACACGACATTTTGAAAACTGGATCTGTTTCAATTCTTAGGTGAGGGAAAACGCCTATTCTGTTGGGTCCCTTAGAAAGAGCTAGCCTCAATGACAGGATAAAGTCCGAAAACCCAATATCGGTATGTGTTATACACCATCGTCAGAATCCTATAGTAACTACTTGTACAACCGGTACAGACCCGGTATATACCTTTCCTTTAGAAAATTAGAACACCTGAAAATTCAGTTAGTCAAAACCCTCAATCATATAACTTTCCTTAGGAGGCTAGCTCTTTCTAAGGGACCCAACAGAATAGGTGTTTTCCCACACCTGAGGACGGAAACAGATCCAGTTTCCGAAACGTCATGTTTTTCTTAGTTATCTTAAAACCAGGACAATGGATAAAGTCCGAAAACCCAATATCTCTAAGCAATTTATCTTGTTTTTCATAAACTGATGTCATAATATTCTGTACACTTGACACCCTTAATACAAAATTTAAATTATACTGATATAATGCTCGCCATATTCTGGCATGTATGGGGAATGGAGTGTGCTGATTACATGATGGGTGCATGAAATAACTCCCACAAAAACCCATTACAAAATCAAAATACACTTTTGCTGTTGGAGTCTTCCTAGGTGATATGGAGCATTGGTAGGTAATATACTTCTGATACAATATCATATATTCAACTAGACTCTACTGTAATGGCACCTGTTTGAGGAGAACAATGGGTAGCACTGCTAGCAGCAGCTCGGAGAACTACTGTGTGGTACTTGAACAAAGGTGTAATAAATTTATTTTATTTACAAATTTATTTTTTAATAACTTTGTAAAAATGGTAAACTGTAATTGAAATGTTTTATGACTGGATGAGAATCCCAGATGCTTGGAAATCAGATAACTCGGAGTTTTACATTATGAACGGAGTGAATTAGAATGTCACAATCAACAAAATAATCTGATATTACGAGGAAAAATCATCTGTTGCTATATGCTGAACATCAATATCACTTTTCTCAAGAAATTCACACATTTATTGTTTAAGAATGCATTTTCAGTTCAGATGAATACAAGATGTATAAAAAACAAGGAAGAAATACAGAGTGTAGTAACTGATGTATCATTCACCTGTAAGAAAATAAAGTGCCAATGAAAGAGCAAAGACACAAAAAAAACTAGGAACATGAAAATTAAAAAATCGATCAGAAATCAAAATTTGAAGTAAAAGGCTACCTGCTGTTTCTGCAGTGGCTGCAACCTTGCACCCAAGTAAATGTGTAAAATATCTAACTTACAGTCAACAAAATACAACCATAGATTAACCACTGAACATTTCTCTTTCGGGGGATTTCTTTTTATTTCCTTCCTTCAATAAAAGACATTTCAGAATACAACATCCATTTTAAATGCTTAATTTATAAAATAAATTTGAAAAAGTACAGAACTAATACATATATGCAGAATGTCTGGAAAGTAATTACTTTTAAATTCTTATTTCTCTCGAACTAAAGGACATATTTTTACAGTTCTTCCACATTTCATAACCCTGCCATTACCTTTGGTTACAAGTAAACAGTACCTGAGAAATACAATGTAGAACAAGCAAAAATATCATCATGACAGAGTATGGCAATCAGGACAGCTCGAATGACAAAAATGCGATCCTTTATAATCATGATATTTGAAAGAATGAGGTCGTCTCCAGTAAATTTGGTATATAATGATTCTAACAGTTCTTTTCCTGCACTTGGCTATGACACACCACAAGCAGTGAGCAGTGCTTAGATGCAATCCAAAATTATGAAGCCTATATTCTAGTGGGAAAATGCTGCAGAACAACTTTTCACAGAAGACGGGATTCCACCATATTCTGCCCTAAATGTTTCTGCTGTTAGATTGCCACCTCCAAATGAGGAGAGACCGTTGAGGACAAAGGAATGACATGTTTGAAATCCAAAAATAACATCAAAGGTCCTGTTGGGGTAAGCCACAGAATAAGCCCATAAATGAAAACCATGTATGATATAATGGGTGAGGATTTCAGGTTAGCAGTCCATATTCATTGTAGTCTGCTGGAATTGTTATACCCAGAGGACTCTGAGTGAAAACCAAAGAACACGGATAAGACTGAAAATTATCTTCAAAATGTTCCTGGTAATATGGCACATCACTTGTTCAGGATATCGGTAAAAGTGCTCTAGTAAGATGCAGAGTGTGTGGACAAAACTGGAACCAACATCACCTTTAACTTTGTAACATAGGCTTTTAACCTAATTCTGTAATAACACGAATTGTATTAAATAAATTTCATTTCAGTTAAATAAATGTCTTCACATCTTTCTTCATTTACTAGAAACAACAAATTAAAGGCACGAAGTGTATCCTTAAGCACATATTAGTATTGCAATTATGACAGACAAAAAGGCAGACTTTGCTCAAATAATACAATTCATTACTAAGCTCACATATATCATCATAAAGGTAACCATTGCTCAGCAGTGTGATTTCAAACCTTTCACAACAATAATGTCGCATGATTGGAATCCAGAAGCAGTACTTCCACGGAAACACAATAACAGTGGGTCGTTGCAAAGGAAGAGCCAAAACAACAAACGTGTTTCTCCCAAGATGAAAGACAACAGAAGGTCATTGGATGACAATGGCAAAACCGAACTGTTGAGAATAGGGTTTTGGAAGCGGTCCACATAAGGCATATATAAGGGGGTTGAACGAAAGGGACGAGTTACATCCAGGTGGAGGCGGGGTCGAATACTTCCACCGTGAGCCTGCAAGTCATAGGTGACAAAAAGGGAAGTCTCAAATTTAACACAGTAAAATATGGTCGCGAGTCTCAAGGGACTTGGACCCGAGAAAGACTGCGCTGGCAAGGGCCAGCAGCATATATAAAAGACAGACCCGTCCTCTCGTCAGAGATGGCACCCCTCAAATACAATACCGTAAATGTCAAACAGTAATAAATATCTGGTCATGAGTCCCAGAAGACTTACTGACTGACTGACTGTCAGTAGCAATGTGACTTTGACTCTGACTTGAGACGAATTATTTAAATTCACCCAGGTGGAGGCGGGGTCGAATACCTCCACTGTGACCCTGCGAGTCATAATGGGCGACGAAAAGGGAAGTCTCAAATCAGAGACAGTAAAATATGGTCATGAATCCCAAGGGACTCGGACCCGAAAAAGACTGAGCTGGCAAGGGCCAGCAGTATATGCAAAATACAGACCCATTCTCTTGTCAGAGAGGGTGCCCCATGAAAACAAGACTGTAACTGTCAAACAGAAATAAATGGCTCAACACCAAGAATTACTGACTGACCGTCAGTCACAATGTGACTTTGACTTTGACAGACGAGTTAGTTGACTTAGTAGTCACAGGAGGTAACGAAAGGGAAAGTCTCAAATCTGAGACAGTAAAATATGACTGCGAGCCCCAAGGTACTCAGACCCTAGAAAGAATGTGCTGGCAAGGACCAGCAGACCCGTCCTCTTGTCAGAGAGGGCGCCCCACAAAAGCAAGACAACAACTGTCAAACAGCAATAAATACCTGGTCATGAGTACCCACCAAGACTGACTGGCTGACTGTCAGTCGCAATGTGACTTGGACTTAGGAGACAAGAAGCCTTCATTTTACAAAATGGTATGATTTGCCAGAGGCAACATGGAGAAGCTTGAAATGAAGGAGGGGTCGACTATCAAGAATTCGATAAGAGCATTCCACCTTGGCATATTCGAGATGCTTTTAAGATAGTTTTTGACTCATTTGATTTAGCAAAGGTTTTTAGATCCAATGGGAAAACTTGGACAGTAAATCCAGTGAGGACAATTACGCATCCAAGCACTGATGAAGTATTTTGAATTGCTTCATTTTTTGGTCCGTTACACTATCAATCACAAAGTCAATAGAAAGTCCGTCGAGTGTAATTATGTTTTTAGGTCACTTCTTTATCACATCTGCCTTACATGTTTCGGTTTAATAAAACCATCATCAGAGGCATATATTACAAACACATGAAAACACTGGCGTTGTTTAAACGTACACAGTATATGCTGCGTGGACGCTGCTACAGTTGTCGATGTGTAAAAGCACAACACTTGCTAGGAATATTGAATGCACGTTCAACTCTCGCATTCCATCCGAAATTGCCCTCAAAACCGTCAATGTTAAAATATTTTAAAAAGTTTAAAACATTTGAAGTAAAATGTTAGGCTCCTCCTTGTTAATTCATCCCGAAGATGGGAGAAGTCAGCTTGAGGTTGTATAGGCTTATGGTCAGATGTTTCCTATGCGTTGTGTGTTGTGTACACAACACACAACGCAGTCCACGCAGCATATACTGTGTACATTTAAACAACGCCAGTGTTTTCATGTGTTTGTAATATATGCCTCTGATGATGGTTTTATTAAACCGAAACATGTAAGGCAGATGTGATAAAGAAGTGACCTAAAAACATAGTTGCACTCGACGGACTTTCTACTGACTTTGTGACTGATGAAGTATTTCATCAACACACCAGTGAGACTACCGAGCGGTGAGAGATTCAGGAAGAAAGGAGGTGTATCATCAGGATCAATGTTTACTAATATCACTGATTCAATTGTAATGAGTAATGTTTTATATCATACGACTGGACACTTTCCTGCTGCCGAAATGTACCTGGGAGATGACTCTTTTATCATTGGTGAAGGAATCATGAATTTGGAAAATATAGGAAAAGTAGCCCTGCAGAAATTTGGAATGGTTGTTCATCCTGAGAAAAGCTATTTGACAACAAATCCAATGAATGTTCAATTCCTTGGATATTTTAACCGAGATGCATTACCGTAAAAAGGACACTCCTATTTACTTGCATCCTTCATCTATCCTTAACGTGAAGTGAAGACGAACATCACAAGAGTTTCCAGAGCAATTGGACAAATGTGGTCAACACTATACTCTGGAATGGCTTACAAATGGCATATAATGGTCGACCATATGTTGTGTAACTATGACACTGATATGAAAGATAGTGTGACTTTGACAGATGAGTTAGTTGAAGTCTAGCAGTCGCTGAATTCAGTTGTATAGAGCTGTGAAGTAAGATTACACTGAGACTGACACCGCAAGAAGTATTGCAATACTGAGTGATAAATAATTGTACTCAACAGTGTAAAAGTGAGCGATCAATAAACACATTCGTTACTATCTGAAGACCCACACTATATTTCTGTGTTGCATCAAACAACAGACACGTTACACTGGTGTTAGAAGTGGCCCATACTCAGTGTGTAGGAAAGCTGGATTGGGTGGCTTAGCAAAGAAGTTTGGGTTAACCCCTGAGCAGTGAGGTGAGAATATAACAGATACCTGAGGGCGGAGCTGTGGCAGTGGTACTGACAGAAGTCAGTGTTAGAAAACGTAAAGAGACGGACTGAAGCAACAAGCCAAATCACTTTTGACACGGCATTATGAGGTATAGTGAGAATTCTGGCACAGAATAACTTTCTGAAGCAGCTATGGCTTGCACAGGAGATGTTTACCCACACATGGGTGTTCTCCAGGAAAGTGTCCTCACTTTGACATCTTGACATTTACCGACGTAAAGACCACGTCTGTTGAAAGGGATGTCAAAAGAGGTACTGGCAAGTCACGGGGACGAGGTCAGAAAAGACGTTTTAGTGCAAAAAGAAAATGGGATTTATTTCAAAAGGAACAACAGAGACATACACCATTTGATAAAGGAAAGCTCAGGCAGAAACTGAAAGATTTCACTGATGATGTTGCAACTGCTAAAAGAGATGAAGGTCTGGCAAAAAGAGCTGGCCCCAAGAATGGAAAACACCCAAGCAAGGATAAAAGCCATGCGAGACAAAAGGATGGACGCCAGCCACAAAGAAATGATGCAGATTACCCGAAAATATAGACATGATGCGTGTGTATCCAAGAGATCCCCCATTTTCTACTATAAAACATTCAGTCCTGTTTGTGTTTGAAGTTTCAGAGACTTACAGGACAGGCACGCCACCCTGACTGCAATCTCTATATGATAGCAGGCTTGCAGTAGCAGTATGCACTGGATTTTAGACTTAACATGCTAGCTGAATTATGCTGTGTTTCTCAGACTTTAGGACATTCATCTAGAGGCTCCAGAGGCTTGGGCAGACATGCTATCTCCTACCTTACTTGGAGCTCAGGAACTGTCAAACTGAAAATTATCAAATCCACGTCACAATATCTTATTCCCAATAGTGACATATTCAAGAACTTATAAAAAAAACACGTACTGTCTATGCCCACTTTTCATACCTATTTACAATGAATTTTGGTCACAGTTAGCCATCTTAAGCTAAAAATCGACACATAAAACATGACAGGTTGAACCAATTTTTTTAAAAATATCACACACTTCTCATCGCTCACAACAAAAATGCATTACCTATCATTTGAAGGTTGTCATTTATGACCAGAACAGATCATAAAAATAATACATAAAAATTAAGAATGTTGTCTTCTGAGATGTGGCACCACATCCCAGAAGATGGCATTCTTCATAGTCACCACTGTGAAAACCTTAATCTTACATATATAAAAATGCTTTTAATGGTACATATTTTTAATGAACAATTTAAGAAACCCCTTAAAAATGAATGAACTACTAACCGTTAGCAGGAAAGAAATAAAAGTAACTTCCTTTAAATGAAACTGAATGACTACAAGAGGAGGAGTCTCCCATGATGACATGTGTATGTACGTAAAAAATCAAGTGACATGCAGTTCCTAAATCGAAAACCAAAAATAGTTTTATCCTCTTATAAAGCACAGCAGGATGTGACGAATGTTCATATAATATGTTCCATTCACTAATCATCAGAAGACTTTGCTTAATGAAAAATAACACCAGTATGCAGTTCTAATAAAATATAAATTAAGAATGGGTAGTAACTTTTAGCAATATTCACTCTTAGATGGCTGTAACAAACAGGATAAATTCCCCAAACAGTTTCATGTACTGAAGAAATCCAAAGAAGCACCATATACATGCAATGTGACAAAGGAGTCCCAGTGGCAAAGTTTTGAATAGCCTCCTTGCTGACTAACAAGGTAAGCTGATAAGATATATGCAAATGCACTGCTGTAAATTTCTGTAAGGAAGAAAATAGGAAACAGTTCACCATTTCTGTATGAAAATCTCTAGGTAAAGTGTACAAACTATATGAAATATATCCAGGGACTATGCAAAAGCAGAAAGGAGTGAAACAAAATTTATAACCCCAAAATAGTCCAGTTACATCAGAAGAAGTTGAAACTAGACAACTTTTATAAATGTCTTGTAAGAAGAACCTTCTTGGTTCTGTTACAGTAAATTCAATCTGAAAGCAGAGCAGACACTTTTGGAGAATTATAAACGATATGGGGGGCACGCGGTAGCGTAGTTGGTTGAGGCACTGGAAGGTCGCGGGTTCAAGTCCCGGTAAGGTCACGCGATTTTTTCAATTGACCTAATCCTTCCAGCTGCACTATGGCCCTGGGGTCGACTCAGCCTCTAACAAAATGAGTACCAGGAATTAATTAATTTTCCTGGGGAGTATAGCGCGGCCGGTGCATAAGGCTGACAACCTTACCTCTATCTTAAACCCGTTTGTCTAGAAAATGGGGGAGCCTCAACATCTCACAACCCTATGGGCCTGCACAGCCTGTTACAGGGATAGCTTTACTTTTAGTTTTCTATAAACGATATGATGTTTAGATTGAGAAGTATAAGAATGTATGACAAGGCAAGGGTTCACACCCAGTATATAGAAAAAATGCTGGAAAAATGACAAAGTTCCAGGAATTACCATAAAAGAAAGTGCTGGGAAATAAGTGGCACTTTTTCATGCTATGAGAGAGAGGGAATCACTGATGAGGAGAACTCATATTAAATCCAAATCAGAAGATTACCACCTCAGAGTAAAAAGTTCAACTCACAAAACTGGTTACACAAATGTGTCATTCCAAACTTTCTATTTGGGTGTACTGTTGTCCTAGACAACACATCACACCATACCATCCAAGAAAATAAGGTTCTCACTAGTGTCTCGCAAAGAAGATACTCTACTGTGGCTCCAAAGTAATATCAATGCAAATTTGTACAGGATAAAATGGGAACTGTCAGAACCCGTGAAACAGAGTAGACTACAGCCTGTGTACACAGCTGAACCAGAATCTTGAACAAGAAAAAATATTGTGCTGCAGCTGTAACCATATCACTGTGACCTTAATTCAATCAAACAGAGTAGACTACAGCCTGTGTACACAGCTGACAGAATCTTGAACAAGAAAAAATACTGTGCTGCAGCTGTAACCATATCACTGTGACCTTAATTCAATCAAACTTACATAGATAATAACAAAGTGACATACACTCGACTAGAGCAACTGAATTTTTTTAATTCGCTTAGTGGGGGGTGGAGTCCACTGGGTCCACTCGGCACGGTGGCCACTGATTGGCCTATTGTAGCCTCCCAGGGTGATTATGATGATGGAGAATTTGGTGGAATGAAGACTGGCAGGGGAAACCAAAGTACTCAGAGAAAACCCGCCCCAGCGCTACTTTGTCCACCACAAATCCCACTTGATCAGAACTGGGATCAAACCCGGGCTGCCACGGTGGGAAGCCAGCGACTAACCGCTTCAGCTATGGCGCAGACATATGGTAACATACATACTAATGGGACACATAAAATAATGACAACACCACACTGATATTCATAAGGCTAAACAAAATAACACAAAAAACGTGATCACAAAAAGAAGGCAGCACAAGAAAAGATAAAGCATGATGTTCTCAAGATAATGTATGTATTTTAATGAGTGAACAATGAAAATGGAATAACACTGGAATATTTTAACTTAAGAACAGTGTAGCAAATTCAACAAGTGAACAATTACCTGAGGATGGCCAAATATGGGCGAAATGTGCAGCGGTTAATTTTAATGTTACTTTAAATTAAACAAAAACTGTAAACAAAATTGCATAAAAGATGAAAGTGAGCGTATAGAGTGTTACATATTCGTAGAACTGAGTAAAACAGAAAATGGCTGATAAATATACCAGCATTTTGTTCCTCTCTGTTGTCAAAGCAAAGATCAGAAGATCTAGCTTGAAATAATGGAACAATATTGGATGAAGATAGATGAAGATATGACTATTAAATTCCATCTCCAGAGGTCATGATCATAAGGATTACAGTAAGTCCACACCACAATTCACATGGTTTATTTTACATACTGATAAGTTGTTTGATAGTTTGAAGCATAATATCACCTATGCAGGGTTTCTTTGTAGGGTACCACTTAGCACTATTAATGTTTTCTGTGTTAGATTGTATGTGCAACATGTACCTTGCCTCTCTTTTGCCCTCTAAAGCCAAAGTACAGATGTAAAGCACACCAGTGTCCTACACAAAAGTGGCACACCTTTATTAGAGTGGAACTTTGGTGCCTACTATTTATATATTACCATTTGTTTATCCTTCATTTCCAGCCTTAGATCATCTCAAGATTAAGAAAGAGTTATGATCTGATAAAGATAAAACCATATAAAATTTAGTCTAGAATTGGTTCCATCACATTTAGAGCAGGAGAGGAGAAAACTTGCTGGAGTCATATACTGAAACATTGTGCGTACCTAAGACACGATTACCAGTACCAAACTGCATGATGGGTAAACTACATTTATGGCATTTTCAATTACTCATTCTCATTTCTTTAAATATAAACAGCAGAACATCTTGAAAATTCAATATAGCTGATCTTATAGCTACAATCATTATATTCTTGTGTACACTGAAAAATGCTGTGTATGTGGATGAAAATTACATTAATATTTGGTCCCATTTTTAAGACCCTAAAACAAAGCACCCAAAACTCCCCAAATCAAAGATCTGCCACAGGACGATTAAAAAACACATCTCCATACCTCAAAAATGAATGATATAGCTGACACCAGCAATATAACATCAGTTTCATACATTTCTGAGAAGTGACACTTTATGTTTTACAAGTAAATTACATCAACATCTGTGCAACCCTGTATTATCAGACCTATGATATTCAGATAGAAGGATGTATTGTAGTACTGTATAAAAGAAGTGCCATGTCAGGAATGATATTAAGGGAGTGGAGAAACAGATGTGGTATTCTTACTGCTTGGCACTATATGGAGGTGGGTTGTTAGCTGCATGTATCTATGAAATGTGGGAATAAGATTTAACAAAACTGATCCATTATGTGCTTATTCATTCACACACATCGAATACACTTCAAAACATTGTGGTTGGTTTGCTAAAATCTAGATGTCAATAGGAAATTCTTAGTGCCTCTTTGTTTGAGAAACACAATTCTCCATGGTAATAATAAAATTAATTTGGTATGAAACACATTTCACTTAAAATGGAATGTACATTTGTTTGTATACAGAATATAATCAAAAGTTAAAAAAGAAAGCACTAATAAACTACAGACAAAGAAATTAGTTTCCTATTTCAAATACTCGAGATTTCATGACCATTTTCAAGAAGCACAACCAGATGGATTCACTACAATGCAACATCTTAATTTAGATACTGCTCCTGATTTCCAGTATGTTAGAGCAATTAACTGCAAGAGTATTATGAAAAGATTAAGTAACAAAAGTTGGAATAATATCCTTATTATATCTCCACAAACAAAAGATATTCCATATGAATTACTTTCACAAAACAAATTACCAGTAAATGCAGCTGTTATGAAACATAGCTACAAAAGATCACTAACTTTAATCAGCTTTCCAAATACATTTCTTAAAAAGAAGTCTGAAATATGATATAAATTAAATAAAAGAACTATATTTTAAAATGGGGACATACTGATTTAATGGAAAATGCATTAGTACACAACTCAGTTATTTCTAAAATGGAAATATGTCAAAGAAATCTTGTTACTATAATTAAATTAGTCACAGGACTGCACAGTACTGTTTACATTACATAGAGCTGCCAACTTGTGTGTCTTCAAAGCAAAACTCACACAATAGAGTGTGAACTCTGAAAATCAAGAGCAAAAACCACTTGAGAGATGGACAACAAAGCTGGCAATGGATGTTGCCACAATCCACATACTTTTAAACCACTTTCTTATGATATCTTCTTGCTCATTTATTTATATAACAATGAAAATTTATTACACAGTTTCTTCTCATCACATTCCATATCTGGCCCAGTTACGATACTTGGACATTAAAGGCTACTACAGCTGGGTCTGGTGGAAATGAGAGCTGTTGTGACTAGCCTAAATGATTAACCAATAAATTTTTTACTATTAAACTGTTCCAATAAATTTGGTTAAATATTGCACAGCTTCATTACAATAGAGCTTCCATGTGAATACTTTCCTTAAAAATACAATAATCACTGATAAATTCAGCACTTGATTTATGTAGATAAATATTATTGTGATTACAGCCTGTAGAAATAAATAATGCAGAATTAAATTTCTACACCAAGCTTATTTAAGATTGATTGATTAATCAATCAACAGTCAATGGAAATCCATTGTTTCATACATATAAATTAGTATCATCTAACAGCTCTAATGGTAACATAACAGAATGAATTATCACTTCCATCACAATGTCACAGTTCAACAAGATGTAAGTTAGAATTCAACATACTGTTAAGATTTAATTAAAAACTCAAACTCATATACAGTATATTAACAAACATGTTAACACCTCTCATCCAATTATGCTAGTGTGCATGTTTGCATATGAGTGTTTACAACCCATGATTGTTTAAATGGGATACCAGTCAGTGGCATAACCAGGATTTTAAGGTGAGGATTCTGAATGGCCTATATATTAAGGAAAAATAATATACTTATACTCACAGTGGAGACCATTAATGTTTAATTTGGCAGTATTTTATATCATACAATGAAGTATTCAGAAACATTCTCCAAGATGTCTGTCACTTCCTCATATCTGGCTACACCAATGTGTGCCATTTCTCTTACTGACTATCCCCTCTACAATACTGGCTAAGATTTCTGCAACAGCATGTGTAACTGAAGCACAGTACTTCATCACCACAGTACACTGTACTGTGCTATAACAGCAGCCACATTTGTATCTCACAGTCATTTGCACAAAGTTCTCATGTGTTCAAAGCAGCTACAATGCAGATGAACTGTTCTAATTGTAGTTTTCAGATTCAACATGAGACCAAGATACACTATCAATCATATATTAAGTTCAGAAATAATAAAGACATTTTTCTGAAATAAAGGTCAAATTCTTTATTGGAACTGTATCAGAAACAATATTACTCCAGTAACGCTTAGAACAGAAGCATCTGATTGTCTTATAATTATAACTTGTTCTAATTTAAACTAATAATTAATGCCATATCTGTGATTTATGTCAGTATTTAAATAATGCAAAAGACTTTGAAATACTCCTGCTAAACATTACCTCACAGGCAGTCAGCTTCAGTACCAGAAGTATGAGACAACATAAGAGAGAAGCTGAAAATGGATGTAACTTGATGTTATGAAGAAAAGATGGAGAATGGCAAACCGAAGGCAATCCTGAGACACTTCTTGAGGAGGGATGGGAGAGGCACAGAAACCCTCAGTGGGGAACTTGCCAGTCTTGTAGTAGGCATCAAGTAGCTCCTCTTTCTCCACAAAGCGATCATACAGCCATTTAGTCATGGCTTCATGGTCACGTGGGACCTGTTGCAACAAAATCAGGGAAACTCTATCTATAAAAGTTCCTGCTGAGTACAAATATAAAGATGACCTGCATTAATGTCAGATGCAAAATTACGTTATATTCATATCAGCTTTCCAGTACTAAATGTATTGTCATAAACCATCTTGTCAGCATTATATACTCCAAATACAGTGGAATTACAATATAATGAGTATAGCTTATAATGAGAAAAATCATCAGCACTGTCAATATGTTAATCTTACATATATGAAAAAATTTCATTAAAACAAGGGCAACCTTTCTGGCCCTTTCATTGCACTGGACAATTGCTACCCGGTCTGCAAATTTCTGAATGAACTGTAACTGCAAGTTTACTTCCCAGAGCTCCTCCACTGCTTGGAACAGAAAAACCTCATTCCATAGTCTGTGAACTATATGTCTGAACAGTTTCTTTGCCACCATGAGGCAGAAGTGCTCAGCATGCAGAGCCATTCTAATTGAGAAAATCTTCAACATCTCAGTTAAAATAATCCTGAATATACCATGAATGCTGAATTATTCTGCACTACTATATATACATCCACTCAAAGCAACTTGAGAAATGTTTGTATAACAACAATTCTGGTACATTTGCTTTATTGTTACCCGTAGATAGCATAAAATCCAATTTGTTTCATTACCTTGAAAACCGAACAACTTATGAGAAAAGGGTAAAAAGAATCCTTCTGACAAATATTTAGCAACTTCACATGATTTGTAAATGAGAGGCATGAAGAAATACATTTTTGGCCTGTCCTTTATAATTATCTGAATTTATCAAAAACTGAAATGTTGACATATTTTCGTACAACTATTTAACAGCAACCTTTGTGAAAATTCACTTCAAAGTTCTCAATTTGTAACATGCTGAGTTGGGTGGACAGACAAACATGGTGAAAGTAATATGGGCATTTTCATAAGTTTTTGTTGCAAACATGCCAAAAAGGATTCACACTGTAGTCCTTGCATTATTTCTTTTAACTATCAGTGCAACAGTAATAACAGGAGCGCTCGCAGCAACGAGCATTTTTAAAACATTTTGTACAGTTCTTGTTATATCCATGTTACACTGCACAGCCATAAATCATCTGAAAAATAAATGCATTTCTCATACCCAATATCTCCTGTCAAAAGAATCTAAAAAATATACAAAAATCAACTGGAAACCCTTTAATGCCAGTGGGTTTGGTAATCTGGTATTTATTAATATTGTCAAGTGTAGGATGGTAAGCGTGACAAAATGACGGGTTCCAGTTCAGATGATTGGATTTATTAACACTTGGTTACACATGCTCTCTTAATCAAACTTAAAAACATGCAATACAGCGCTATCACTCATTTACACACACTTCATAATTCACTGCTGCATGTGCACTTGCCCCCCCCCCCACACGCATGCATGCACACACACACCCCCAAGTCCTCTCCTGGTAATGCAATTAAAACAGAGGAACTATGTAGCAATTCAGAGCACTCCAGATATCTCTGCACCACAGCACACACTTTACACCTTCACAGGCCGACTCCTGTATTCTTCTGTACTCCATTTACGTGCTTCTCTGATAACATGTAACTAACTCGGCATGACTGACTCAAACTGACTTCTTAGGAATTCCAGTTTCTCCTATATACCCTCACTCGGACAAGTGGAAAATGCAGCTTGCTTTCTGTGGCATAATGGCTGCACTTACAGGAAACATGTCACGTGACGGCCACATACTGTTGTGTGATGTCACAGCTAGCGCACTGCATAGTGACAGCCCATCCATGGACAAAAGAAACACTATTCCTATACTGTAGGCATGAGTGTGTTGCTGACATTGTCTAGCAACAGGTCTACGCGCCACAATATTGTGGCATGTAGACCTATTACAATGCAATGACCATGAGATAAGCAGTTAAACAACAGTCACTGCCTAGTAATCGCTCTGTAAACAATGGCAGCTGCTAGGCAATGGCTGGGTAGTGATCAAGTGGGCATCCCAACAGATATGAACTGCAGTGAACTAGTGTGTGTGAATTAGCGACAGAACTACAGTTACATGTAGTTACATGTTCACTAAATCCAGTTACCAATCCAAAACCCATCTATAGTCACTCATACATGTGGCAATATGATCTTCACATGAATGCCACACATACATGGCTACATTAACTTCAACTGTGCAAAAATGAAAACTAAGTTCTCTTGGTGGGGAAAGGATGAGGTACCCATGGCGACTGTAAGACCAGTGCTTTCTTTTCACGCTGTGTCCACTTTTACAGTGTGTGTAATAATATTTTTGTATCACATTACAATCATTATCACTGTATAATATTCAAAATGATGTCTTCCAAAATAAGAAAATTAAATAAGGCCTACTACCCACAGTGAAGACCGAGGTATTTTGTCAGAAAGAAATTTCATGTGGAAGTTAGGAATATCTTACCAAAAACACAAAAAAAAACATGCCACTATGGCTACTGGAATATCAGCAATAATACATGAAAAATAAGAAACAAAACTAACAAGGCAAGCATAAGTGGGGAGAAACTAATGTCGCCTGTTAAAAACTGCAGCACAGTTTGAAAGGAATCAAGCTTGATGACTTTGAGTTATGTGTGATCAAGCAAAACAATGACCAGTCATTATTCTGCTAAGGGAGATGGTCTTTATTGTTTGCATCCTGTTGTGTATCATCTAGGTTACTAAAGTGGCCATAAACAGAACAAATGGACTGTTGTTGTATTAACAGCCATGTTTGTACCATGCAGTCTATGGTTCGTACAGTCTTTGACCACTCAGACACTGGCAACATGGGTTTTTAAATCCCACTTGAGGCATGGATGTATGTCCACATTTTGTGTGTGTGTGTGTGTACTGCTCTATCAAGTGTCTACAAGATTCATACAATTAATTCTGCATTGGAAGAGGCCAGAGGGCCTCATCTGTAAAGCTGAAGAAGAAAGAATATGATGGCCTGACCTTAATTTACTGTATCATTGTTCTTGAAAAGGTATATCTACAATGTAAAGCAGCCTCCCTCCAAAAGATAAAGACGTTCATGTGCTTAATTAATTATGCACTATGCCATGAGAGCGCATGGGAAAGTGAAGATATAGCTCCACCAGTCTTGACATCAGCACTTTACCCCCAGTATCCACTGGATAAGAGGCTGGGTGGACCTCAGAGCCAGTTTGGATGACACAGAGAGGAGGAAAATATGTTGCCTCTGCCAGGAATCGAACCCCAACTGTTCAGCCATAGCCTACTGCTATAACCAACTGAACTATTGCAGCTCATATAACACACATAATTACCAGCAACATCCTTTGAATTTCATCTAGCTTACATAAAAATGATAAATGACATGCAAATTAGTGAAAGTCCCCCCATATTGAATTTTAATAAAATCTGTCTAAAAGTCCATTCATAAACTTATACATAATATGATGTGTTACGAACTAATATGGTTAAAGACTGGAACTGCTAGACAGATTTTGGTGTATGAATGAATGATGAATTAACGTGGGGCGGACCATATTACTACTGCCCTTGCACTACAACTTTCAATGATCTATTGTGATTAACCCTTAATTAATCCTACACTTTGAATGAAATGTAGAACTTTGCTTTTGGGAGTGTTGTAGTAGTCGCTTCGTTCCAAAAAGAACTAGCCCATGTGATGAAATCTTAATAAGCTATGGCCCCACAATCAAAAAGGATATGTGTGGCTGATTCATCTTCTTCTAAGCACCTTTTGCAGGTGGGGTCAGTCAATCCCAATTTGAAAAGGTGACAGTTTCCTGTAAATCATCCTACTACCCATCTTAACGGGGCATGCAGGAGTGTAGTTGGTTGAGGCACTATGCTACAAGCCAGAAGGTCATGGGATCGAACCCGGACGAGGTGGATTTTTTCAATTTACCTAATTCATCCAGCCGCACTATGGCCTTGGGGTCGACTCAGCTTCTATAAGAAATGAGTACCAGGAATATTCTTGGAATATTCTTGGGGGTAAAGGACGGCCGGAGCATAAGGCTGATAACCTTACCGCCATCTAGGACCCGATTGTCTAGAAAATGTGGGAACCTCAACATCTCACAAGCCTATGGGCCTCCAAGGCCTGTTACAGGGATACTTTTACTTCACTTTTACCCATCTTAATTCATCTCTGTTTAATTTCAACAGATACTTCGTTCTTGTGGCAGAGGGCCCTAGTATAAGTCCCTTTGACTGTCTGAGTCCAGTTATGGATTCCTAATGCTTTTTGTGATTTAAGTTTGTCCAGTCTCTGACCACTCTCTTGGCAACTCCAACTGAGATCCTGCAAGCTGGTTTAGGTCATAAACATGAATGTTCAGAACCCATTCTTGCCAATATGCTCATGACCTGGCACCTATACCACTTAATTTTGGTGTAACAGTCCATCTATGATCATGTGTAAATTAGGCTTCACTGTGTCTGAAAATCAGCATTATGTGACAACTTTTGGTGCATGTCTCCTGCATTGAATTTTAATAAAATATGTGAAAACAGTTTATGGAAACATCCATTTGTGGTCTGAAGCAAACTATGCTTCAAAAATATTGCTAAAAATATAAATTTCTCAAAAACACTTATTGAAATTCTCCCATACATGATTTCAAAAAAGTCTGTACACTGGTTGAAGCCCTGATACTAGGTCACAAACAGACTGATCAACAGAGATGACCTCTACAAGGTGTGGCAATAAAGAACCCGGATTACTTTTATGACTCATTTCCGGCCACGTCATTGACGAAGAGGAGGGTAGGGCATTGACCCTTGGACTTCCCTCTACCGTCACACAAAGTTTCATTCACGTGCATCGGTTAGTCTGGCCGCGACCATTGTTAGAAGCGGATCGTGTTTCTGAGCTCCGTCGGAATAATGCTGAGTGCTAATGCAGAACAACGTGCTAACATCAAATTCCTCACAAAACTTGGAAAATCTGCCACTGAAACTTACAATTTGTTGACAGAAGTATATGGTGATCAGTGTCTATCTCGCACGCAAGTTTTCGAGTGGTTTAAGAAGTTTATGGAGGGTAGGAAAAACGTCGGGAACGATCCAAAATCGG